>NW_028174993.1:0-28025 GCF_965226575.1 Pagrus pagrus
TGGAGGCTGTTTTAGCGCTGAAAAGTGGCTTATGTGAAAAATGAGCGTTTCAGAGCGAGAGCAGCCTGTTTTTGCACTAAGCTGCATTTCACTGAAAAAAGGTCTTTCAAACAGGTTTACTAGCCTGAACTGGTTGAATTTGGATCTTCTTCATGGCAAAGGAGTTTTTACCTGGAATTTCATTCATTAAAGGTGAAAAGTGGCTTATGTGAAAAATGAGCGTTTCAGAGCGATTGGAGGCTGTTTTAGCACTGTACAGTCGCCTAAGGCTGAAAAGTGGCTTATGTGAAAAATGAGCGTTTCAGAGCGAGAGCAGCCTGTTTTTGCACTAAGCTGCATTTCACTGAAAAAAGGTCTTTCAAACAGGTTTACTAGCCTGAACTGGTTGAATTTGGATCTTCTTCATGGCAAAGGAGTTTTACCTGGAATTTCATTCATTAAAGGTGAAAAGTGGCTTATGTCAAAAATGAGCGTTTCAGAGCGATTGGAGGCTGTTTTAGCGCTGAAAAGTGGCTTTTGTGAAAAATGAGCGTTTCAGAGCGAGAGCAGCCTGTTTTTGCACTAAGCTGCATTTCACTGAAAAAAGGTCTTTCAAACAGGTTTACTAGCCTGAACTGGTTGAATTTGGATCTTCTTCATGGCAAAGGAGTTTTTACCTGGAATTTCATTCATTAAAGGTGAAAAGTGGCTTATGTCAAAAATGAGCGTTTCAGAGCGATTGGAGGCTGTTTTAGCGCTGAAAAGTGGCTTATGTGAAAAATGAGCGTTTCAGAGCGAGAGCAGCCTGTTTTTGCACTAAGCTGCATTTCACTGAAAAAAGGTCTTTCAAACAGGTTTACTAGCCTGAACTGGTTGAATTTGGATCTTCTTCATGGCAAAGGAGTTTTTACCTGGAATTTCATTCATTAAAGGTGAAAAGTGGCTTATGTCAAAAATGAGCGTTTCAGAGCGATTGGAGGCTGTTTTAGCGCTGAAAAGTGGCTTATGTCAAAAATGAGCGTTTCAGAGCGATTGGAGGCTGTTTTAGCACTGTACAGTCGCCTAAGGCTGAAAAGTGGCTTATGTGAAAAAATGAGCGTTTCAGAGCGAGAGGAGGCTGTTTTTGCACTAAGCTGCATTTCACTGAAAAAAGGTCTTTCAAACAGGTTTACTAGCCTGAACTGGATGAATTTGGATCTTCTTCATGGCAAAGGAGTTTTTACCTGGAATTTCATTCATTAAAGGTGAAAAGTGGCTTATGTCAAAAATGAGCGTTTCAGAGCGATTGGAGGCTGTTTTAGCGCTGAAAAGTGGCTTATGTGAAAAATGAGCGTTTCAGAGCGAGAGCAGCCTGTTTTTGCACTAAGCTGCATTTCACTGAAAAAAGGTCTTTCAAACAGGTTTACTAGCCTCAACTGGTTGAATTTGGATCTTCTTCATGGCAAAGCAGTTTTTACCTGGAATTTAATTCATTAAGGGTGAAAAGTGGGTTATGTGAAAAATGAGCGTTTCAGAGCGAGAGCAGCCTGTTTTTGCACTAAGCTGCATTTCACTGAAAAAAGGTCTTTCAAACAGGTTTACTAGCCTGAACTGGTTGAATTTGGATCTTCTTCATGGCAAAGGAGTTTTCACCTGGAATTTAATTCATTAAGGCTGAAAAGTGGGTTATGTCAAAAATGAGCGTTTCAGAGCGATAGGAGGCTGTTTTAGCACTGTACAGTCTCCTAAGGCTGAAAAGTGGCTTATGTGAAAAATGAGCGTTTCAGAGCGAGAGCAGCCTGTTTTTGCACTAAGCTGCATTTCACTGAAAAAAGGTCTTTCAAACAGGTTTACTAGCCTGAACTGGTTGAATTTGGATCTTATTCATGGCAAAGGAGTTTTTACCTGGAATTTCATTCATTAAAGGTGAAAAGTGGGTTATGTCAAAAATGAGCGTTTCAGAGCGATTGGAGGCTGTTTTAGCGCTGAAAAGTGGCTTATGTAAAAAATGAGCGTTTCAGAGCGAGAGCAGCCTGTTTTTGCACTGTACAGTCGCCTAAGGCTGAAAAGTGGCTTATGTGAAAAATGAGCGTTTCAGAGCGATTGGAGGCTGTTTTAGCGCTGAAAAGTGGCTTATGTGAAAAATGAGCGTTTCAGAGCGAGAGCAGCCTGTTTTTGCACTAAGCTGCATTTCACTGAAAAAAGGTCTTTCAAACAGGTTTACTAGCCTGAACTGGTTGAATTTGGATCTTCTTCATGGCAAAGGAGTTTTTACCTGGAATTTCATTCATTAAAGGTGAAAAGTGGCTTATGTCAAAAATGAGCGTTTCAGAGCGATTGGAGGCTGTTTTAGCACTGTACAGTCGCCTAAGGCTGAAAAGTGGCTTATGTGAAAAATGAGCGTTTCAGAGCGAGAGCAGCCTGTTTTTGCACTAAGCTGCATTTCACTGAAAAAAGGTCTTTCAAACAGGTTTACTAGCCTGAACTGGTTGAATTTGGATCTTCTTCATGGCAAAGGAGTTTTTACCTGGAATTTCATTCATTAAAGGTGAAAAGTGGCTTATGTCAAAAATGAGCGTTTCAGAGCGATTGGAGGCTGTTTTAGCACTGTACAGTCGCCTAAGGCTGAAAAGTGGCTTATGTGAAAAATGAGCGTTTCAGAGCGAGAGCAGCCTGTTTTTGCACTAAGCTGCATTTCACTGAAAAAAGGTCTTTCAAACAGGTTTACTAGCCTGAACTGGTTGAATTTGGATCTTCTTCATGGCAAAGGAGTTTTTACCTGGAATTT
Source organism: Pagrus pagrus (assembly GCF_965226575.1). Lineage (NCBI taxonomy): Eukaryota > Metazoa > Chordata > Actinopteri > Spariformes > Sparidae > Pagrus > Pagrus pagrus. The sequence continues at coordinate 2,747 of NW_028174993.1, forward strand.
CATTCATTAAAGGTGAAAAGTGGCTTATGTCAAAAATGAGCGTTTCAGAGCGATTGGAGGCTGTTTTAGCACTGTACAGTCGCCTAAGGCTGAAAAGTGGCTTATGTGAAAAATGAGCGTTTCAGAGCGAGAGCAGCCTGTTTTTGCACTAAGCTGCATTTCACTGAAAAAAGGTCTTTCAAACAGGTTTACTAGCCTGAACTGGTTGAATTTGGATCTTCTTCATGGCAAAGGAGTTTTTACCTGGAATTTCATTCATTAAAGGTGAAAAGTGGCTTATGTCAAAAATGAGCGTTTCAGAGCGATTGGAGGCTGTTTTAGCACTGTACAGTCGCCTAAGGCTGAAAAGTGGCTTATGTGAAAAATGAGCGTTTCAGAGCGAGAGGAGGCTGTTTTTGCACTAAGCTGCATTTCACTGAAAAAAGGTCTTTCAACCAGGTTTACTAGCCTGAACTGGATGAATTTGGATCTTCTTCATGGCAAAGGAGTTTTTACCTGGAATTTCATTCATTAAAGGTGAAAAGTGGCTTATGTCAAAAATGAGCGTTTCAGAGCGATTGGAGGCTGTTTTAGCGCTGAAAAGTGGCTTATGTGAAAAATGAGCGTTTCAGAGCGAGAGCAGCCTGTTTTTGCACTAAGCTGCATTTCACTGAAAAAAGGTCTTTCAAACAGGTTTACTAGCCTCAACTGGTTGAATTTGGATCTTCTTCATGGCAAAGCAGTTTTTACCTGGAATTTAATTCATTAAGGGTGAAAAGTGGGTTATGTGAAAAATGAGCGTTTCAGAGCGAGAGCAGCCTGTTTTTGCACTAAGCTGCATTTCACTGAAAAAAGGTCTTTCAAACAGGTTTACTAGCCTGAACTGGTTGAATTTGGATCTTCTTCATGGCAAAGGAGTTTTCACCTGGAATTTAATTCATTAAGGCTGAAAAGTGGGTTATGTCAAAAATGAGCGTTTCAGAGCGATAGGAGGCTGTTTTAGCACTGTACAGTCTCCTAAGGCTGAAAAGTGGCTTATGTGAAAAATGAGCGTTTCAGAGCGAGAGCAGCCTGTTTTTGCACTAAGCTGCATTTCACTGAAAAAAGGTCTTTCAAACAGGTTTACTAGCCTGAACTGGTTGAATTTGGATCTTATTCATGGCAAAGGAGTTTTTACCTGGAATTTCATTCATTAAAGGTGAAAAGTGGGTTATGTCAAAAATGAGCGTTTCAGAGCGATTGGAGGCTGTTTTAGCGCTGAAAAGTGGCTTATGTAAAAAATGAGCGTTTCAGAGCGAGAGCAGCCTGTTTTTGCACTAAGCTGCATTTCACTGAAAAAAGGTCTTTCAAACAGGTTTACTAGCCTGAACTGGTTGAATTTGGATCTTCTCCATGGCAAAGGAGTTTTTACCTGGAATTTCATTCATTAAAGGTGAAAAGTGGCTTATGTCAAAAATGAGCGTTTCAGAGCGATTGGAGTCTGTTTTAGCACTGTACAGTCGCCTAAGGCTGAAAAGTGGCTTATGTGAAAAATGAGCGTTTCAGAGCGAGAGCAGCCTGTTTTTGCACTAAGCTGCATTTCACTGAAAAAAGGTCTTTCAAACAGGTTTACTAGCCTGAACTGGTTGAATTTGGATCTTCTTCATGGCAAAGGAGTTTTTACCTGGAATTTCATTCATTAAAGGTGAAAAGTGGCTTATGTCAAAAATGAGCGTTTCAGAGCGATTGGAGGCTGTTTTAGCACTGTACAGTCGCCTAAGGCTGAAAAGTGGCTTATGTGAAAAATGAGCGTTTCAGAGCGAGAGCAGCCTGTTTTTGCACTAAGCTGCATTTCACTGAAAAAAGGTCTTTCAAACAGGTTTACTAGCCTGAACTGGTTGAATTTGGATCTTCTTCATGGCAAAGGAGTTTTTACCTGGAATTTCATTCATTAAAGGTGAAAAGTGGCTTATGTCAAAAATGAGCGTTTCAGAGCGATTGGAGGCTGTTTTAGCGCTGAAAAGTGGCTTATGTCAAAAATGAGCGTTTCAGAGCGATTGGAGGCTGTTTTAGCACTGTACAGTCGCCTAAGGCTGAAGAGTGGCTTATGTGAAAAATGAGCGTTTCAGAGCGAGAGGAGGCTGTTTTTGCACTGTACAGTCGCCTATAAGGCTGAAAAGTGGCTTATGTGAAAAATGAGCGTTTCAGAGCGAGAGCAGCCTGTTTTTGCACTAAGCTGCATTTCACTGAAAAAAGGTCTTTCAAACAGGTTTACTAGCCTGAACTGGTTGAATTTGGATCTTATTCATGGCAAAGGAGTTTTTACCTGGAATTTCATTCATTAAAGGTGAAAAGTGGGTTATGTCAAAAATGAGCGTTTCAGAGCGAGAGCAGCCTGTTTTTGCACTAAGCTGCATTTCACTGAAAAAAGGTCTTTCAAACAGGTTTACTAGCCTGAACTGGTTGAATTTGGATCTTCTTCATGGCAAAGGAGTTTTTACCTGGAATTTCATTCATTAAAGGTGAAAAGTGGCTTATGTCAAAAATGAGCGTTTCAGAGCGATTGGAGGCTGTTTTAGCGCTGAAAAGTGGCTTATGTGAAAAATGAGCGTTTCAGAGCGAGAGCAGCCTGTTTTTGCACTAAGCTGCATTTCACTGAAAAAAGGTCTTTCAAACAGGTTTACTAGCCTGAACTGGTTGAATTTGGATCTTCTTCATGGCAAAGGAGTTTTTACCTGGAATTTCATTCATTAAAGGTGAAAAGTGGCTTATGTCAAAAATGAGCGTTTCAGAGCGATTGGAGGCTGTTTTAGCACTGTACAGTCGCCTAAGGCTGAAAAGTGGCTTATGTGAAAAATGAGCGTTTCAGAGCGAGAGCAGCCTGTTTTTGCACTAAGCTGCATTTCACTGAAAAAAGGTCTTTCAAACAGGTTTACTAGCCTGAACTGGTTGAATTTGGATCTTCTTCATGGCAAAGGAGTTTTTACCTGGAATTTCATTCATTAAAGGTGAAAAGTGGCTTATGTCAAAAATGAGCGTTTCAGAGCGATTGGAGGCTGTTTTAGCGCTGAAAAGTGGCTTATGTCAAAAATGAGCGTTTCAGAGCGATTGGAGGCTGTTTTAGCACTGTACAGTCGCCTAAGGCTGAAGAGTGGCTTATGTGAAAAATGAGCGTTTCAGAGCGAGAGGAGGCTGTTTTTGCACTGTACAGTCGCCTATAAGGCTGAAAAGTGGCTTATGTGAAAAATGAGCGTTTCAGAGCGAGAGCAGCCTGTTTTTGCACTAAGCTGCATTTCACTGAAAAAAGGTCTTTCAAACAGGTTTACTAGCCTGAACTGGTTGAATTTGGATCTTATTCATGGCAAAGGAGTTTTTACCTGGAATTTCATTCATTAAAGGTGAAAAGTGGGTTATGTCAAAAATGAGCGTTTCAGAGCGATTGGAGGCTGTTTTAGCGCTGAAAAGTGGCTTTTGTGAAAAATGAGCGTTTCAGAGCGAGAGCAGCCTGTTTTTGCACTAAGCTGCATTTCACTGAAAAAAGGTCTTTCAAACAGGTTTACTAGCCTGAACTGGTTGAATTTGGATCTTCTTCATGGCAAAGGAGTTTTTACCTGGAATTTCATTCATTAAAGGTGAAAAGTGGGTTATGTCAAAAATGAGCGTTTCAGAGCGATTGGAGGCTGTTTTAGCACTGTACAGTCGCCTAAGGCTGAAAAGTGGCTTATGTGAAAAATGAGCGTTTCAGAGCGAGAGCAGCCTGTTTTTGCACTAAGCTGCATTTCACTGAAAAAAGGTCTTTCAAACAGGTTTACTAGCCTGAACTGGTTGAATTTGGATCTTCTTCATGGCAAAGGAGTTTTTACCTGGAATTTCATTCATTAAAGGTGAAAAGTGGCTTATGTCAAAAATGAGCGTTTCAGAGCGATTGGAGGCTGTTTTAGCACTGTACAGTCGCCTAAGGCTGAAAAGTGGCTTATGTGAAAAATGAGCGTTTCAGAGCGAGAGCAGCCTGTTTTTGCACTAAGCTGCATTTCACTGAAAAAAGGTCTTTCAAACAGGTTTACTAGCCTGAACTGGTTGAATTTGGATCTTCTTCATGGCAAAGGAGTTTTTACCTGGAATTTCATTCATTAAAGGTGAAAAGTGGCTTATGTCAAAAATGAGCGTTTCAGAGCGATTGGAGGCTGTTTTAGCGCTGAAAAGTGGCTTATGTGAAAAATGAGCGTTTCAGAGCGAGAGCAGCCTGTTTTTGCACTAAGCTGCATTTCACTGAAAAAAGGTCTTTCAAACAGGTTTACTTAGCCTGAACTGGTTGAATTTGGATCTTATTCATGGCAAAGGAGTTTTTACCTGGAATTTAATTCATTAAAGGTGAAAAGTGGCTTATGTCAAAAATGAGCGTTTCAGAGCGATTGGAGGCTGTTTTAGCGCTGAAAAGTGGCTTTTGTGAAAAATGAGCGTTTCAGAGCGAGAGCAGCCTGTTTTTGCACTAAGCTGCATTTCACTGAAAAAAGGTCTTTCAAACAGGTTTACTAGCCTGAACTGGTTGAATTTGGATCTTCTTCATGGCAAAGGAGTTTTTACCTGGAATTTCATTCATTAAAGGTGAAAAGTGGCTTATGTCAAAAATGAGCGTTTCAGAGCGATTGGAGGCTGTTTTAGCACTGTACAGTCGCCTAAGGCTGAAAAGTGGCTTATGTGAAAAATGAGCGTTTCAGAGCGAGAGCAGCCTGTTTTTGCACTAAGCTGCATTTCACTGAAAAAAGGTCTTTCAAACAGGTTTACTAGCCTGAACTGGTTGAATTTGGATCTTCTTCATGGCAAAGGAGTTTTTACCTGGAATTTCATTCATTAAAGGTGAAAAGTGGCTTATGTCAAAAATGAGCGTTTCAGAGCGATTGGAGGCTGTTTTAGCGCTGAAAAGTGGCTTATGTGAAAAATGAGCGTTTCAGAGCGAGAGCAGCCTGTTTTTGCACTAAGCTGCATTTCACTGAAAAAAGGTCTTTCAAACAGGTTTACTAGCCTGAACTGGTTGAATTTGGATCTTCTTCATGGCAAAGGAGTTTTTACCTGGAATTTCATTCATTAAAGGTGAAAAGTGGCTTATGTCAAAAATGAGCGTTTCAGAGCGATTGGAGGCTGTTTTAGCACTGTACAGTCGCCTAAGGCTGAAAAGTGGCTTATGTGAAAAATGAGCGTTTCAGAGCGAGAGCAGCCTGTTTTTGCACTAAGCTGCATTTCACTGAAAAAAGGTCTTTCAAACAGGTTTACTAGCCTGAACTGGTTGAATTTGGATCTTCTTCATGGCAAAGGAGTTTTTACCTAGAATTTCATTCATTAAAGGTGAAAAGTGGCTTATGTCAAAAATGAGCGTTTCAGAGCGATTGGAGGCTGTTTTAGCGCTGAAAAGTGGCTTATGTGAAAAATGAGCGTTTCAGAGCGAGAGCAGCCTGTTTTTGCACTAAGCTGCATTTCACTGAAAAAAGGTCTTTCAAACAGGTTTACTAGCCTGAACTGGTTGAATTTGGATCTTCTTCATGGCAAAGGAGTTTTTACCTGGAATTTCATTCATTAAAGGTGAAAAGTGGCTTATGTCAAAAATGAGCGTTTCAGAGCGATTGGAGGCTGTTTTAGCGCTGAAAAGTGGCTTATGTGAAAAATGAGCGTTTCAGAGCGAGAGCAGCCTGTTTTTGCACTAAGCTGCATTTCACTGAAAAAAGGTCTTTCAAACAGGTTTACTAGCCTGAACTGGTTGAATTTGGATCTTCTTCATGGCAAAGGAGTTTTTACCTGGAATTTCATTCATTAAAGGTGAAAAGTGGCTTATGTCAAAAATGAGCGTTTCAGAGCGATTGGAGGCTGTTTTAGCACTGAAAAGTGGCTTATGTGAAAAATGAGCGTTTCAGAGCGAGAGCAGCCTGTTTTTGCACTAAGCTGCATTTCACTGAAAAAAGGCCTTTCAAACAGGTTTACTAGCCTGAACTGGTTGAATTTGGATCTTCTTCATGGCAAAGGAGTTTTTACCTGGAATTTCATTCATTAAAGGTGAAAAGTGGCTTATGTCAAAAATGAGCGTTTCAGAGCGATTGGAGGCTGTTTTAGCACTGTACAGTCGCCTAAGGCTGAAAAGTGGCTTATGTGAAAAATGAGCGTTTCAGAGCGAGAGCAGCCTGTTTTTGCACTAAGCTGCATTTCACTGAAAAAAGGTCTTTCAAACAGGTTTACTAGCCTGAACTGGTTGAATTTGGATCTTATTCATGGCAAAGGAGTTTTTACCTGGAATTTCATTCATTAAAGGTGAAAAGTGGCTTATGTCAAAAATGAGCGTTTCAGAGCGATTGGAGGCTGTTTTAGCGCTGAAAAGTGGCTTATGTGAAAAATGAGCGTTTCAGAGCGAGAGCAGCCTGTTTTTGCACTAAGCTGCATTTCACTGAAAAAAGGTCTTTCAAACAGGTTTACTAGCCTGAACTGGTTGAATTTGGATCTTCTTCATGGCAAATGAGTTTTTACCTGGAATTTAATTCATTAAGGCTGAAAAGTGGGTTATGTCAAAAATGAGCGTTTCAGAGCGATAGGAGGCTGTTTTAGCACTGTACAGTCTCCTAAGGCTGAAAAGTGGCTTATGTGAAAAATGAGCGTTTCAGAGCGAGAGCAGCCTGTTTTTGCACTAAGCTGCATTTCACTGAAAAAAGGTCTTTCAAACAGGTTTACTAGCCTGAACTGGTTGAATTTGGATCTTATTCATGGCAAAGGAGTTTTTACCTGGAATTTCATTCATTAAAGGTGAAAAGTGGCTTATGTCAAAAATGAGCGTTTCAGAGCGATTGGAGGCTGTTTTAGCGCTGAAAAGTGGCTTATGTGAAAAATGAGCGTTTCAGAGCGAGAGCAGCCTGTTTTTGCACTAAGCTGCATTTCACTGAAAAAAGGTCTTTCAAACAGGTTTACTAGCCTGAACTGGTTGAATTTGGATCTTCTTCATGGCAAAGGAGTTTTTACCTGGAATTTCATTCATTAAAGGTGAAAAGTGGCTTATGTCAAAAATGAGCGTTTCAGAGCGATTGGAGGCTGTTTTAGCACTGTACAGTCGCCTAAGGCTGAAAAGTGGCTTATGTGAAAAATGAGCGTTTCAGAGCGAGAGCAGCCTGTTTTTGCACTAAGCTGCATTTCACTGAAAAAAGGTCTTTCAAACAGGTTTACTAGCCTGAACTGGTTGAATTTGGATCTTCTTCATGGCAAAGGAGTTTTTACCTGGAATTTCATTCATTAAAGGTGAAAAGTGGCTTATGTCAAAAATGAGCGTTTCAGAGCGATTGGAGGCTGTTTTAGCACTGTACAGTCGCCTAAGGCTGAAAAGTGGCTTATGTGAAAAATGAGCGTTTCAGAGCGAGAGCAGCCTGTTTTTGCACTAAGCTGCATTTCACTGAAAAAAGGTCTTTCAAACAGGTTTACTAGCCTGAACTGGTTGAATTTGGACGAGAGCAGCCTGTTTTTGCACTAAGCTGCATTTCACTGAAAAAAGGTCTTTCAAACAGGTTTACTAGCCTGAACTGGTTGAATTTGGATCTTCTTCATGGCAAAGGAGTTTTTACCTGGAATTTCATTCATTAAAGGTGAAAAGTGAATGAGCGTTTCAGAGCGAGAGCAGCCTGTTTTTGCACTAAGCTGCATTTCACTGAAAAAAGGTCTTTCAAACAGGTTTACTAGCCTGAACTGGTTGAATTTGGATCTTCTTCATGGCAAAGGAGTTTTTACCTGGAATTTCATTCATTAAAGGTGAAAAGTGGCTTATGTCAAAAATGAGCGTTTCAGAGCGATTGGAGGCTGTTTTAGCACTGAAAAGTGGCTTATGTGAAAAATGAGCGTTTCAGAGCGAGAGCAGCCTGTTTTTGCACTAAGCTGCATTTCACTGAAAAAAGGTCTTTCAAACAGGTTTACTAGCCTGAACTGGTTGAATTTGGATCTTCTTCATGGCAAAGGAGTTTTTACCTAGAATTTCATTCATTAAAGGTGAAAAGTGGCTTATGTCAAAAATGAGCGTTTCAGAGCGATTGGAGGCTGTTATAGCACTGTACAGTCGCCTAAGGCTGAAAAGTGGCTTATGTGAAAAATGAGCGTTTCAGAGCGAGAGCAGCCTGTTTTTGCACTAAGCTGCATTTCACTGAAAAAAGGTCTTTCAAACAGGTTTACTAGCCTGAACTGGTTGAATTTGGATCTTCTTCATGGCAAAGGAGTTTTTACCTGGAATTTCATTCATTAAAGGTGAAAAGTGGCTTATGTCAAAAATGAGCGTTTCAGAGCGATTGGAGGCTGTTTTAGCACTGTACAGTCGCCTAAGGCTGAAAAGTGGCTTATGTGAAAAATGAGCGTTTCAGAGCGAGAGCAGCCTGTTTTTGCACTAAGCTGCATTTCACTGAAAAAAGGTCTTTCAAACAGGTTTACTAGCCTGAACTGGTTGAATTTGGATCTTCTTCATGGCAAAGGAGTTTTTACCTGGAATTTCATTCATTAAAGGTGAAAAGTGGATTATGTCAAAAATGAGCGTTTCAGAGCGATTGGAGGCTGTTTTAGCACTGTACAGTCGCCTAAGGCTGAAAAGTGGCTTATGTGAAAAATGAGCGTTTCAGAGCGAGAGCAGCCTGTTTTTGCACTAAGCTGCATTTCACTGAAAAAAGGTCTTTCAAACAGGTTTACTAGCCTGAACTGGTTGAATTTGGATCTTCTTCATGGCAAATGAGTTTTTACCTGGAATTTAATTCATTAAGGCTGAAAAGTGGGTTATGTCAAAAATGAGCGTTTCAGAGCGAGAGCAGCCTGTTTTTTGCACTAAGCTGCATTTCACTGAAAAAAGGTCTTTCAAACAGGTTTACTAGCCTGAACTGGTTGAATTTGGATCTTCTTCATGGCAAAGGAGTTTTTACCTGGAATTTCATTCATTAAAGGTGTAATGTGGCTTATGTCAAAAATGAGCGTTTCAGAGCGATTGGAGGCTGTTTTAGCGCTGAAAAGTGGCTTATGTGAAAAATGAGCGTTTCAGAGCGATTGGAGGCTGTTTTAGCACTGTACAGTCGCCTAAGGCTGAAAAGTGGCTTATGTGAAAAATGAGCGTTTCAGAGCGAGAGCAGCCTGTTTTTGCACTAAGCTGCATTTCACTGAAAAAAGGTCTTTCAAACAGGTTTACTAGCCTGAACTGGTTGAATTTGGATCTTCTTCATGGCAAAGGAGTTTTTACCTGGAATTTCATTCATTAAAGGTGAAAAGTGGCTTATGTCAAAAATGAGCGTTTCAGAGCGATTGGAGGCTGTTTTAGCGCTGAAAAGTGGCTTATGTGAAAAATGAGCGTTTCAGAGCGAGAGCAGCCTGTTTTTGCACTAAGCTGCATTTCACTGAAAAAAGGTCTTTCAAACAGGTTTACTAGCCTGAACTGGTTGAATTTGGATCTTCTTCATGGCAAATGAGTTTTTACCTGGAATTTCATTCATTAAAGGTGAAAAGTGGATTATGTCAAAAATGAGCGTTTCAGAGCGATTGGAGGCTGTTTTAGCGCTGAAAAGTGGCTTATGTGAAAAATGAGCGTTTCAGAGCAAGAGCAGCCTGTTTTTGCACTAAGCTGCATTTCACTGAAAAAAGGTCTTTCAAACAGGTTTACTAGCCTGAACTGGTTGAATTTGGATCTTCTTCATGGCAAAGGAGTTTTTACCTGGAATTTCATTCATTAAAGGTGAAAAGTGGATTATGTCAAAAATGAGCGTTTCAGAGCGATTGGAGGCTGTTTTAGCACTGTACAGTCGCCTAAGGCTGAAAAGTGGCTTATGTGAAAAATGAGCGTTTCAGAGCGAGAGCAGCCTGTTCTTGCACTAAGCTGCATTTCACTGAAAAAAGGTCTTTCAAACAGGTTTACTAGCCTGAACTGGTTGAATTTGGATCTTCTTCATGGCAAAGGAGTTTTTACCTGGAATTTCATTCATTAAAGGTGAAAAGTGGCTTATGTCAAAAATGAGCGTTTCAGAGCGATTGGAGGCTGTTTTAGCACTGTACAGTCGCCTAAGGCTGAAAAGTGGCTTATGTGAAAAATGAGCGTTTCAGAGCGAGAGCAGCCTGTTTTTGCACTAAGCTGCATTTCACTGAAAAAAGGTCTTTCAAACAGGTTTACTAGCCTGAACTGGTTGAATTTGGATCTTCTTCATGGCAAAGGAGTTTTTACCTGGAATTTCATTCATTAAAGGTGAAAAGTGGCTTATGTCAAAAATGAGCGTTTCAGAGCGATTGGAGGCTGTTTTAGCGCTGAAAAGTGGCTTATGTGAAAAATGAGCGTTTCAGAGCGAGAGCAGCCTGTTTTTGCACTAAGCTGCATTTCACTGAAAAAAGGTCTTTCAAACAGGTTTACTAGCCTGAACTGGTTGAATTTGGATCTTCTTCATGGCAAAGGAGTTTTTACCTGGAATTTCATTCATTAAAGGTGAAAAGTGGCTTATGTCAAAAATGAGCGTTTCAGAGCGATTGGAGGCTGTTTTAGCGCTGAAAAGTGGCTTATGTGAAAAATGAGCGTTTCAGAGCGAGAGCAGCCTGTTTTTGCACTAAGCTGCATTTCACTGAAAAAAGGTCTTTCAAACAGGTTTACTAGCCTGAACTGGTTGAATTTGGATCTTCTTCATGGCAAATGAGTTTTTACCTGGAATTTCATTCATTAAAGGTGAAAAGTGGATTATGTCAAAAATGAGCGTTTCAGAGCGATTGGAGGCTGTTTTAGCGCTGAAAAGTGGCTTATGTGAAAAATGAGCGTTTCAGAGCAAGAGCAGCCTGTTTTTGCACTAAGCTGCATTTCACTGAAAAAAGGTCTTTCAAACAGGTTTACTAGCCTGAACTGGTTGAATTTGGATCTTCTTCATGGCAAAGGAGTTTTTACCTGGAATTTCATTCATTAAAGGTGAAAAGTGGATTATGTCAAAAATGAGCGTTTCAGAGCGATTGGAGGCTGTTTTAGCACTGTACAGTCGCCTAAGGCTGAAAAGTGGCTTATGTGAAAAATGAGCGTTTCAGAGCGAGAGCAGCCTGTTTTTGCACTAAGCTGCATTTCACTGAAAAAAGGTCTTTCAAACAGGTTTACTAGCCTGAACTGGTTGAATTTGGATCTTCTTCATGGCAAAGGAGTTTTTACCTGGAATTTCATTCATTAAAGGTGAAAAGTGGCTTATGTCAAAAATGAGCGTTTCAGAGCGATTGGAGGCTGTTTTAGCACTGTACAGTCGCCTAAGGCTGAAAAGTGGCTTATGTGAAAAATGAGCGTTTCAGAGCGAGAGCAGCCTGTTTTTGCACTAAGCTGCATTTCACTGAAAAAAGGTCTTTCAAACAGGTTTACTAGCCTGAACTGGTTGAATTTGGATCTTCTTCATGGCAAAGGAGTTTTTACCTGGAATTTCATTCATTAAAGGTGAAAAGTGGCTTATGTCAAAAATGAGCGTTTCAGAGCGATTGGAGGCTGTTTTAGCGCTGAAAAGTGGCTTATGTGAAAAATGAGCGTTTCAGAGCGAGAGCAGCCTGTTTTTGCACTAAGCTGCATTTCACTGAAAAAAGGTCTTTCAAACAGGTTTACTAGCCTGAACTGGTTGAATTTGGATCTTCTTCATGGCAAAGGAGTTTTTACCTGGAATTTCATTCATTAAAGGTGAAAAGTGGCTTATGTCAAAAATGAGCGTTTCAGAGCGATTGGAGGCTGTTTTAGCGCTGAAAAGTGGCTTATGTGAAAAATGAGCGTTTCAGAGCGAGAGCAGCCTGTTTTTGCACTAAGCTGCATTTCACTGAAAAAAGGTCTTTCAAACAGGTTTACTAGCCTGAACTGGTTGAATTTGGATCTTCTTCATGGCAAAGGAGTTTTTACCTGGAATTTCATTCATTAAAGGTGAAAAGTGGCTTATGTCAAAAATGAGCGTTTCAGAGCGATTGGAGGCTGTTTTAGCACTGTACAGTCGCCTAAGGCTGAAAAGTGGCTTATGTGAAAAATGAGCGTTTCAGAGCGAGAGCAGCCTGTTTTTGCACTAAGCTGCATTTCACTGAAAAAAGGTCTTTCAAACAGGTTTACTAGCCTGAACTGGTTGAATTTGGATCTTCTTCATGGCAAAGGAGTTTTTACCTGGAATTTCATTCATTAAAGGTGAAAAGTGGCTTATGTCAAAAATGAGCGTTTCAGAGCGATTGGAGGCTGTTTTAGCGCTGAAAAGTGGCTTATGTGAAAAATGAGCGTTTCAGAGCGAGAGCAGCCTGTTTTTGCACTAAGCTGCATTTCACTGAAAAAAGGTCTTTCAAACAGGTTTACTAGCCTGAACTGGTTGAATTTGGATCTTCTTCATGGCAAAGGAGTTTTTACCTGGAATTTCATTCATTAAAGGTGAAAAGTGGCTTATGTCAAAAATGAGCGTTTCAGAGCGATTGGAGGCTGTTTTAGCACTGTACAGTCGCCTAAGGCTGAAAAGTGGCTTATGTGAAAAATGAGCGTTTCAGAGCGAGAGCAGCCTGTTTTTGCACTAAGCTGCATTTCACTGAAAAAAGGTCTTTCAAACAGGTTTACTAGCCTGAACTGGTTGAATTTGGATCTTCTTCATGGCAAAGGAGTTTTTACCTGGAATTTCATTCATTAAAGGTGAAAAGTGGATTATGTCAAAAATGAGCGTTTCAGAGCGATTGGAGGCTGTTTTAGCACTGTACAGTCGCCTAAGGCTGAAAAGTGGCTTATGTGAAAAATGAGCGTTTCAGAGCGAGAGCAGCCTGTTTTTGCACTAAGCTGCATTTCACTGAAAAAAGGTCTTTCAAACAGGTTTACTAGCCTGAACTGGTTGAATTTGGATCTTATTCATGGCAAAGGAGTTTTTACCTGGAATTTCATTCATTAAAGGTGAAAAGTGGCTTATGTCAAAAATGAGCGTTTCAGAGCGATTGGAGGCTGTTTTAGCGCTGAAAAGTGGCTTATGTGAAAAATGAGCGTTTCAGAGCGAGAGCAGCCTGTTTTTGCACTAAGCTGCATTTCACTGAAAAAAGGTCTTTCAAACAGGTTTACTAGCCTGAACTGGTTGAATTTGGATCTTCTTCATGGCAAAGGAGTTTTTACCTGGAATTTCATTCATTAAAGGTGAAATGTGGCTTATGTCAAAAATGAGCGTTTCAGAGCGATTGGAGGCTGTTTTAGCGCTGAAAAGTGGCTTATGTGAAAAATGAGCGTTTCAGAGCGATTGGAGGCTGTTTTAGCGCTGAAAAGTGGCTTATGTGAAAAATGAGCGTTTCAGAGCGAGAGCAGCCTGTTTTTGCACTAAGCTGCATTTCACTGAAAAAAGGTCTTTCAAACAGGTTTACTAGCCTGAACTGGTTGAATTTGGATCTTCTTCATGGCAAAGGAGTTTTTACCTGGAATTTCATTCATTAAAGGTGAAAAGTGGCTTATGTCAAAAATGAGCGTTTCAGAGCGATTGGAGGCTGTTTTAGCGCTGAAAAGTGGCTTATGTGAAAAATGAGCGTTTCAGAGCGAGAGCAGCCTGTTTTTGCACTAAGCTGCATTTCACTGAAAAAAGGTCTTTCAAACAGGTTTACTAGCCTGAACTGGTTGAATTTGGATCTTCTTCATGGCAAATGAGTTTTTACCTGGAATTTCATTCATTAAAGGTGAAAAGTGGATTATGTCAAAAATGAGCGTTTCAGAGCGATTGGAGGCTGTTTTAGCGCTGAAAAGTGGCTTATGTGAAAAATGAGCGTTTCAGAGCAAGAGCAGCCTGTTTTTGCACTAAGCTGCATTTCACTGAAAAAAGGTCTTTCAAACAGGTTTACTAGCCTGAACTGGTTGAATTTGGATCTTCTTCATGGCAAAGGAGTTTTTACCTGGAATTTCATTCATTAAAGGTGAAAAGTGGATTATGTCAAAAATGAGCGTTTCAGAGCGATTGGAGGCTGTTTTAGCACTGTACAGTCGCCTAAGGCTGAAAAGTGGCTTATGTGAAAAATGAGCGTTTCAGAGCGAGAGCAGCCTGTTTTTGCACTAAGCTGCATTTCACTGAAAAAAGGTCTTTCAAACAGGTTTACTAGCCTGAACTGGTTGAATTTGGATCTTCTTCATGGCAAAGGAGTTTTTACCTGGAATTTCATTCATTAAAGGTGAAAAGTGGCTTATGTCAAAAATGAGCGTTTCAGAGCGATTGGAGGCTGTTTTAGCACTGTACAGTCGCCTAAGGCTGAAAAGTGGCTTATGTGAAAAATGAGCGTTTCAGAGCGAGAGCAGCCTGTTTTTGCACTAAGCTGCATTTCACTGAAAAAAGGTCTTTCAAACAGGTTTACTAGCCTGAACTGGTTGAATTTGGATCTTCTTCATGGCAAAGGAGTTTTTACCTGGAATTTCATTCATTAAAGGTGAAAAGTGGCTTATGTCAAAAATGAGCGTTTCAGAGCGATTGGAGGCTGTTTTAGCGCTGAAAAGTGGCTTATGTGAAAAATGAGCGTTTCAGAGCGAGAGCAGCCTGTTTTTGCACTAAGCTGCATTTCACTGAAAAAAGGTCTTTCAAACAGGTTTACTAGCCTGAACTGGTTGAATTTGGATCTTCTTCATGGCAAAGGAGTTTTTACCTGGAATTTCATTCATTAAAGGTGAAAAGTGGCTTATGTCAAAAATGAGCGTTTCAGAGCGATTGGAGGCTGTTTTAGCACTGTACAGTCGCCTAAGGCTGAAAAGTGGCTTATGTGAAAAATGAGCGTTTCAGAGCGAGAGCAGCCTGTTTTTGCACTAAGCTGCATTTCACTGAAAAAAGGTCTTTCAAACAGGTTTACTAGCCTGAACTGGTTGAATTTGGATCTTCTTCATGGCAAAGGAGTTTTTACCTGGAATTTCATTCATTAAAGGTGAAAAGTGGCTTATGTCAAAAATGAGCGTTTCAGAGCGATTGGAGGCTGTTTTAGCGCTGAAAAGTGGCTTATGTGAAAAATGAGCGTTTCAGAGCGAGAGCAGCCTGTTTTTGCACTAAGCTGCATTTCACTGAAAAAAGGTCTTTCAAACAGGTTTACTAGCCTGAACTGGTTGAATTTGGATCTTCTTCATGGCAAAGGAGTTTTTACCTGGAATTTCATTCATTAAAGGTGAAAAGTGGATTATGTCAAAAATGAGCGTTTCAGAGCGATTGGAGGCTGTTTTAGCACTGTACAGTCGCCTAAGGCTGAAAAGTGGCTTATGTGAAAAATGAGCGTTTCAGAGCGAGAGCAGCCTGTTTTTGCACTAAGCTGCATTTCACTGAAAAAAGGTCTTTCAAACAGGTTTACTAGCCTGAACTGGTTGAATTTGGATCTTCTTCATGGCAAAGGAGTTTTTACCTGGAATTTCATTCATTAAAGGTGAAAAGTGGCTTATGTGAAAAATGAGCGTTTCAGAGCGATTGGAGGCTGTTTTAGCACTGTACAGTCGCCTAAGGCTGAAAAGTGGCTTATGTGAAAAATGAGCGTTTCAGAGCGAGAGCAGCCTGTTTTTGCACTAAGCTGCATTTCACTGAAAAAAGGTCTTTCAAACAGGTTTACTAGCCTGAACTGGTTGAATTTGGATCTTCTTCATGGCAAAGGAGTTTTTACCTGGAATTTCATTCATTAAAGGTGAAAAGTGGATTATGTCAAAAATGAGCGTTTCAGAGCGATTGGAGGCTGTTTTAGCACTGTACAGTCGCCTAAGGCTGAAAAGTGGCTTATGTGAAAAATGAGCGTTTCAGAGCGAGAGCAGCCTGTTTTTGCACTAAGCTGCATTTCACTGAAAAAAGGTCTTTCAAACAGGTTTACTAGCCTGAACTGGTTGAATTTGGATCTTATTCATGGCAAAGGAGTTTTTACCTGGAATTTCATTCATTAAAGGTGAAAAGTGGCTTATGTCAAAAATGAGCGTTTCAGAGCGATTGGAGGCTGTTTTAGCGCTGAAAAGTGGCTTATGTGAAAAATGAGCGTTTCAGAGCGAGAGCAGCCTGTTTTTGCACTAAGCTGCATTTCACTGAAAAAAGGTCTTTCAAACAGGTTTACTAGCCTGAACTGGTTGAATTTGGATCTTCTTCATGGCAAATGAGTTTTTACCTGGAATTTAATTCATTAAGGCTGAAAAGTGGGTTATGTCAAAAATGAGCGTTTCAGAGCGATTGGAGGCTGTTTTAGCGCTGAAAAGTGGCTTATGTGAAAAATGAGCGTTTCAGAGCGATTGGAGGCTGTTTTAGCACTGTACAGTCGCCTAAGGCTGAAAAGTGGCTTATGTGAAAAATGAGCGTTTCAGAGCGAGAGCAGCCTGTTTTTGCACTAAGCTGCATTTCACTGAAAAAAGGTCTTTCAAACAGGTTTACTAGCCTGAACTGGTTGAATTTGGATCTTCTTCATGGCAAAGGAGTTTTTACCTGGAATTTCATTCATTAAAGGTGAAAAGTGGCTTATGTCAAAAATGAGCGTTTCAGAGCGATTGGAGGCTGTTTTAGCGCTGAAAAGTGGCTTATGTGAAAAATGAGCGTTTCAGAGCGAGAGCAGCCTGTTTTTGCACTAAGCTGCATTTCACTGAAAAAAGGTCTTTCAAACAGGTTTACTAGCCTGAACTGGTTGAATTTGGATCTTCTTCATGGCAAAGGAGTTTTTACCTGGAATTTCATTCATTAAAGGTGAAATGTGGCTTATGTCAAAAATGAGCGTTTCAGAGCGATTGGAGGCTGTTTTAGCGCTGAAAAGTGGCTTATGTGAAAAATGAGCGTTTCAGAGCGATTGGAGGCTGTTTTAGCACTGTACAGTCGCCTAAGGCTGAAAAGTGGCTTATGTGAAAAATGAGCGTTTCAGAGCGAGAGCAGCCTGTTTTTGCACTAAGCTGCATTTCACTGAAAAAAGGTCTTTCAAACAGGTTTACTAGCCTGAACTGGTTGAATTTGGATCTTCTTCATGGCAAAGGAGTTTTTACCTGGAATTTCATTCATTAAAGGTGAAAAGTGGCTTATGTCAAAAATGAGCGTTTCAGAGCGATTGGAGGCTGTTTTAGCACTGTACAGTCGCCTAAGGCTGAAAAGTGGCTTATGTGAAAAATGAGCGTTTCAGAGCGAGAGCAGCCTGTTCTTGCACTAAGCTGCATTTCACTGAAAAAAGGTCTTTCAAACAGGTTTACTAGCCTGAACTGGTTGAATTTGGATCTTCTTCATGGCAAAGGAGTTTTTACCTGGAATTTCATTCATTAAAGGTGAAAAGTGGCTTATGTCAAAAATGAGCGTTTCAGAGCGATTGGAGGCTGTTTTAGCACTGTACAGTCGCCTAAGGCTGAAAAGTGGCTTATGTGAAAAATGAGCGTTTCAGAGCGAGAGCAGCCTGTTTTTGCACTAAGCTGCATTTCACTGAAAAAAGGTCTTTCAAACAGGTTTACTAGCCTGAACTGGTTGAATTTGGATCTTCTTCATGGCAAAGGAGTTTTTACCTGGAATTTCATTCATTAAAGGTGAAAAGTGGCTTATGTCAAAAATGAGCGTTTCAGAGCGATTGGAGGCTGTTTTAGCGCTGAAAAGTGGCTTATGTGAAAAATGAGCGTTTCAGAGCGAGAGCAGCCTGTTTTTGCACTAAGCTGCATTTCACTGAAAAAAGGTCTTTCAAACAGGTTTACTAGCCTGAACTGGTTGAATTTGGATCTTCTTCATGGCAAAGGAGTTTTTACCTGGAATTTCATTCATTAAAGGTGAAAAGTGGCTTATGTCAAAAATGAGCGTTTCAGAGCGATTGGAGGCTGTTTTAGCGCTGAAAAGTGGCTTATGTGAAAAATGAGCGTTTCAGAGCGAGAGCAGCCTGTTTTTGCACTAAGCTGCATTTCACTGAAAAAAGGTCTTTCAAACAGGTTTACTAGCCTGAACTGGTTGAATTTGGATCTTCTTCATGGCAAAGGAGTTTTTACCTGGAATTTCATTCATTAAAGGTGAAAAGTGGCTTATGTCAAAAATGAGCGTTTCAGAGCGATTGGAGGCTGTTTTAGCACTGTACAGTCGCCTAAGGCTGAAAAGTGGCTTATGTGAAAAATGAGCGTTTCAGAGCGAGAGCAGCCTGTTTTTGCACTAAGCTGCATTTCACTGAAAAAAGGTCTTTCAAACAGGTTTACTAGCCTGAACTGGTTGAATTTGGATCTTCTTCATGGCAAAGGAGTTTTTACCTGGAATTTCATTCATTAAAGGTGAAAAGTGGCTTATGTCAAAAATGAGCGTTTCAGAGCGATTGGAGGCTGTTTTAGCGCTGAAAAGTGGCTTATGTGAAAAATGAGCGTTTCAGAGCGAGAGCAGCCTGTTTTTGCACTAAGCTGCATTTCACTGAAAAAAGGTCTTTCAAACAGGTTTACTAGCCTGAACTGGTTGAATTTGGATCTTCTTCATGGCAAAGGAGTTTTTACCTGGAATTTCATTCATTAAAGGTGAAAAGTGGCTTATGTCAAAAATGAGCGTTTCAGAGCGATTGGAGGCTGTTTTAGCACTGTACAGTCGCCTAAGGCTGAAAAGTGGCTTATGTGAAAAATGAGCGTTTCAGAGCGAGAGCAGCCTGTTTTTGCACTAAGCTGCATTTCACTGAAAAAAGGTCTTTCAAACAGGTTTACTAGCCTGAACTGGTTGAATTTGGATCTTCTTCATGGCAAAGGAGTTTTTACCTGGAATTTCATTCATTAAAGGTGAAAAGTGGATTATGTCAAAAATGAGCGTTTCAGAGCGATTGGAGGCTGTTTTAGCACTGTACAGTCGCCTAAGGCTGAAAAGTGGCTTATGTGAAAAATGAGCGTTTCAGAGCGAGAGCAGCCTGTTTTTGCACTAAGCTGCATTTCACTGAAAAAAGGTCTTTCAAACAGGTTTACTAGCCTGAACTGGTTGAATTTGGATCTTATTCATGGCAAAGGAGTTTTTACCTGGAATTTCATTCATTAAAGGTGAAAAGTGGCTTATGTCAAAAATGAGCGTTTCAGAGCGATTGGAGGCTGTTTTAGCGCTGAAAAGTGGCTTATGTGAAAAATGAGCGTTTCAGAGCGAGAGCAGCCTGTTTTTGCACTAAGCTGCATTTCACTGAAAAAAGGTCTTTCAAACAGGTTTACTAGCCTGAACTGGTTGAATTTGGATCTTCTTCATGGCAAAGGAGTTTTTACCTGGAATTTCATTCATTAAAGGTGAAATGTGGCTTATGTCAAAAATGAGCGTTTCAGAGCGATTGGAGGCTGTTTTAGCGCTGAAAAGTGGCTTATGTGAAAAATGAGCGTTTCAGAGCGATTGGAGGCTGTTTTAGCGCTGAAAAGTGGCTTATGTGAAAAATGAGCGTTTCAGAGCGAGAGCAGCCTGTTTTTGCACTAAGCTGCATTTCACTGAAAAAAGGTCTTTCAAACAGGTTTACTAGCCTGAACTGGTTGAATTTGGATCTTCTTCATGGCAAAGGAGTTTTTACCTGGAATTTCATTCATTAAAGGTGAAAAGTGGCTTATGTCAAAAATGAGCGTTTCAGAGCGATTGGAGGCTGTTTTAGCGCTGAAAAGTGGCTTATGTGAAAAATGAGCGTTTCAGAGCGAGAGCAGCCTGTTTTTGCACTAAGCTGCATTTCACTGAAAAAAGGTCTTTCAAACAGGTTTACTAGCCTGAACTGGTTGAATTTGGATCTTCTTCATGGCAAATGAGTTTTTACCTGGAATTTCATTCATTAAAGGTGAAAAGTGGATTATGTCAAAAATGAGCGTTTCAGAGCGATTGGAGGCTGTTTTAGCGCTGAAAAGTGGCTTATGTGAAAAATGAGCGTTTCAGAGCAAGAGCAGCCTGTTTTTGCACTAAGCTGCATTTCACTGAAAAAAGGTCTTTCAAACAGGTTTACTAGCCTGAACTGGTTGAATTTGGATCTTCTTCATGGCAAAGGAGTTTTTACCTGGAATTTCATTCATTAAAGGTGAAAAGTGGATTATGTCAAAAATGAGCGTTTCAGAGCGATTGGAGGCTGTTTTAGCACTGTACAGTCGCCTAAGGCTGAAAAGTGGCTTATGTGAAAAATGAGCGTTTCAGAGCGAGAGCAGCCTGTTTTTGCACTAAGCTGCATTTCACTGAAAAAAGGTCTTTCAAACAGGTTTACTAGCCTGAACTGGTTGAATTTGGATCTTCTTCATGGCAAAGGAGTTTTTACCTGGAATTTCATTCATTAAAGGTGAAAAGTGGCTTATGTCAAAAATGAGCGTTTCAGAGCGATTGGAGGCTGTTTTAGCACTGTACAGTCGCCTAAGGCTGAAAAGTGGCTTATGTGAAAAATGAGCGTTTCAGAGCGAGAGCAGCCTGTTTTTGCACTAAGCTGCATTTCACTGAAAAAAGGTCTTTCAAACAGGTTTACTAGCCTGAACTGGTTGAATTTGGATCTTCTTCATGGCAAAGGAGTTTTTACCTGGAATTTCATTCATTAAAGGTGAAAAGTGGCTTATGTCAAAAATGAGCGTTTCAGAGCGATTGGAGGCTGTTTTAGCGCTGAAAAGTGGCTTATGTGAAAAATGAGCGTTTCAGAGCGAGAGCAGCCTGTTTTTGCACTAAGCTGCATTTCACTGAAAAAAGGTCTTTCAAACAGGTTTACTAGCCTGAACTGGTTGAATTTGGATCTTCTTCATGGCAAAGGAGTTTTTACCTGGAATTTCATTCATTAAAGGTGAAAAGTGGATTATGTCAAAAATGAGCGTTTCAGAGCGATTGGAGGCTGTTTTAGCGCTGAAAAGTGGCTTATGTGAAAAATGAGCGTTTCAGAGCGAGAGCAGCCTGTTTTTGCACTAAGCTGCATTTCACTGAAAAAAGGTCTTTCAAACAGGTTTACTAGCCTGAACTGGTTGAATTTGGATCTTCTTCATGGCAAAGGAGTTTTTACCTGGAATTTCATTCATTAAAGGTGAAAAGTGGCTTATGTCAAAAATGAGCGTTTCAGAGCGATTGGAGGCTGTTTTAGCACTGTACAGTCGCCTAAGGCTGAAAAGTGGCTTATGTGAAAAATGAGCGTTTCAGAGCGAGAGCAGCCTGTTTTTGCACTAAGCTGCATTTCACTGAAAAAAGGTCTTTCAAACAGGTTTACTAGCCTGAACTGGTTGAATTTGGATCTTCTTCATGGCAAAGGAGTTTTTACCTGGAATTTCATTCATTAAAGGTGAAAAGTGGCTTATGTCAAAAATGAGCGTTTCAGAGCGATTGGAGGCTGTTTTAGCGCTGAAAAGTGGCTTATGTGAAAAATGAGCGTTTCAGAGCGAGAGCAGCCTGTTTTTGCACTAAGCTGCATTTCACTGAAAAAAGGTCTTTCAAACAGGTTTACTAGCCTGAACTGGTTGAATTTGGATCTTCTTCATGGCAAAGGAGTTTTTACCTGGAATTTCATTCATTAAAGGTGAAAAGTGGCTTATGTCAAAAATGAGCGTTTCAGAGCGATTGGAGGCTGTTTTAGCACTGTACAGTCGCCTAAGGCTGAAAAGTGGCTTATGTGAAAAATGAGCGTTTCAGAGCGAGAGCAGCCTGTTTTTGCACTAAGCTGCATTTCACTGAAAAAAGGTCTTTCAAACAGGTTTACTAGCCTGAACTGGTTGAATTTGGATCTTCTTCATGGCAAAGGAGTTTTTACCTGGAATTTCATTCATTAAAGGTGAAAAGTGGATTATGTCAAAAATGAGCGTTTCAGAGCGATTGGAGGCTGTTTTAGCACTGTACAGTCGCCTAAGGCTGAAAAGTGGCTTATGTGAAAAATGAGCGTTTCAGAGCGAGAGCAGCCTGTTTTTGCACTAAGCTGCATTTCACTGAAAAAAGGTCTTTCAAACAGGTTTACTAGCCTGAACTGGTTGAATTTGGATCTTATTCATGGCAAAGGAGTTTTTACCTGGAATTTCATTCATTAAAGGTGAAAAGTGGCTTATGTCAAAAATGAGCGTTTCAGAGCGATTGGAGGCTGTTTTAGCGCTGAAAAGTGGCTTATGTGAAAAATGAGCGTTTCAGAGCGAGAGCAGCCTGTTTTTGCACTAAGCTGCATTTCACTGAAAAAAGGTCTTTCAAACAGGTTTACTAGCCTGAACTGGTTGAATTTGGATCTTCTTCATGGCAAAGGAGTTTTTACCTGGAATTTCATTCATTAAAGGTGAAATGTGGCTTATGTCAAAAATGAGCGTTTCAGAGCGATTGGAGGCTGTTTTAGCGCTGAAAAGTGGCTTATGTGAAAAATGAGCGTTTCAGAGCGATTGGAGGCTGTTTTAGCGCTGAAAAGTGGCTTATGTGAAAAATGAGCGTTTCAGAGCGAGAGCAGCCTGTTTTTGCACTAAGCTGCATTTCACTGAAAAAAGGTCTTTCAAACAGGTTTACTAGCCTGAACTGGTTGAATTTGGATCTTCTTCATGGCAAAGGAGTTTTTACCTGGAATTTCATTCATTAAAGGTGAAAAGTGGCTTATGTCAAAAATGAGCGTTTCAGAGCGATTGGAGGCTGTTTTAGCGCTGAAAAGTGGCTTATGTGAAAAATGAGCGTTTCAGAGCGAGAGCAGCCTGTTTTTGCACTAAGCTGCATTTCACTGAAAAAAGGTCTTTCAAACAGGTTTACTAGCCTGAACTGGTTGAATTTGGATCTTCTTCATGGCAAATGAGTTTTTACCTGGAATTTCATTCATTAAAGGTGAAAAGTGGATTATGTCAAAAATGAGCGTTTCAGAGCGATTGGAGGCTGTTTTAGCGCTGAAAAGTGGCTTATGTGAAAAATGAGCGTTTCAGAGCAAGAGCAGCCTGTTTTTGCACTAAGCTGCATTTCACTGAAAAAAGGTCTTTCAAACAGGTTTACTAGCCTGAACTGGTTGAATTTGGATCTTCTTCATGGCAAAGGAGTTTTTACCTGGAATTTCATTCATTAAAGGTGAAAAGTGGATTATGTCAAAAATGAGCGTTTCAGAGCGATTGGAGGCTGTTTTAGCACTGTACAGTCGCCTAAGGCTGAAAAGTGGCTTATGTGAAAAATGAGCGTTTCAGAGCGAGAGCAGCCTGTTTTTGCACTAAGCTGCATTTCACTGAAAAAAGGTCTTTCAAACAGGTTTACTAGCCTGAACTGGTTGAATTTGGATCTTCTTCATGGCAAAGGAGTTTTTACCTGGAATTTCATTCATTAAAGGTGAAAAGTGGCTTATGTCAAAAATGAGCGTTTCAGAGCGATTGGAGGCTGTTTTAGCACTGTACAGTCGCCTAAGGCTGAAAAGTGGCTTATGTGAAAAATGAGCGTTTCAGAGCGAGAGCAGCCTGTTTTTGCACTAAGCTGCATTTCACTGAAAAAAGGTCTTTCAAACAGGTTTACTAGCCTGAACTGGTTGAATTTGGATCTTCTTCATGGCAAAGGAGTTTTTACCTGGAATTTCATTCATTAAAGGTGAAAAGTGGCTTATGTCAAAAATGAGCGTTTCAGAGCGATTGGAGGCTGTTTTAGCGCTGAAAAGTGGCTTATGTGAAAAATGAGCGTTTCAGAGCGAGAGCAGCCTGTTTTTGCACTAAGCTGCATTTCACTGAAAAAAGGTCTTTCAAACAGGTTTACTAGCCTGAACTGGTTGAATTTGGATCTTCTTCATGGCAAAGGAGTTTTTACCTGGAATTTCATTCATTAAAGGTGAAAAGTGGATTATGTCAAAAATGAGCGTTTCAGAGCGATTGGAGGCTGTTTTAGCACTGTACAGTCGCCTAAGGCTGAAAAGTGGCTTATGTGAAAAATGAGCGTTTCAGAGCGAGAGCAGCCTGTTTTTGCACTAAGCTGCATTTCACTGAAAAAAGGTCTTTCAAACAGGTTTACTAGCCTGAACTGGTTGAATTTGGATCTTCTTCATGGCAAAGGAGTTTTTACCTGGAATTTCATTCATTAAAGGTGAAAAGTGGCTTATGTGAAAAATGAGCGTTTCAGAGCGATTGGAGGCTGTTTTAGCACTGTACAGTCGCCTAAGGCTGAAAAGTGGCTTATGTGAAAAATGAGCGTTTCAGAGCGAGAGCAGCCTGTTTTTGCACTAAGCTGCATTTCACTGAAAAAAGGTCTTTCAAACAGGTTTACTAGCCTGAACTGGTTGAATTTGGATCTTCTTCATGGCAAAGGAGTTTTTACCTGGAATTTCATTCATTAAAGGTGAAAAGTGGATTATGTCAAAAATGAGCGTTTCAGAGCGATTGGAGGCTGTTTTAGCACTGTACAGTCGCCTAAGGCTGAAAAGTGGCTTATGTGAAAAATGAGCGTTTCAGAGCGAGAGCAGCCTGTTTTTGCACTAAGCTGCATTTCACTGAAAAAAGGTCTTTCAAACAGGTTTACTAGCCTGAACTGGTTGAATTTGGATCTTATTCATGGCAAAGGAGTTTTTACCTGGAATTTCATTCATTAAAGGTGAAAAGTGGCTTATGTCAAAAATGAGCGTTTCAGAGCGATTGGAGGCTGTTTTAGCGCTGAAAAGTGGCTTATGTGAAAAATGAGCGTTTCAGAGCGAGAGCAGCCTGTTTTTGCACTAAGCTGCATTTCACTGAAAAAAGGTCTTTCAAACAGGTTTACTAGCCTGAACTGGTTGAATTTGGATCTTCTTCATGGCAAATGAGTTTTTACCTGGAATTTAATTCATTAAGGCTGAAAAGTGGGTTATGTCAAAAATGAGCGTTTCAGAGCGAGAGCAGCCTGTTTTTTGCACTAAGCTGCATTTCACTGAAAAAAGGTCTTTCAAACAGGTTTACTAGCCTGAACTGGTTGAATTTGGATCTTCTTCATGGCAAAGGAGTTTTTACCTGGAATTTCATTCATTAAAGGTGTAATGTGGCTTATGTCAAAAATGAGCGTTTCAGAGCGATTGGAGGCTGTTTTAGCGCTGAAAAGTGGCTTATGTGAAAAATGAGCGTTTCAGAGCGATTGGAGGCTGTTTTAGCACTGTACAGTCGCCTAAGGCTGAAAAGTGGCTTATGTGAAAAATGAGCGTTTCAGAGCGAGAGCAGCCTGTTTTTGCACTAAGCTGCATTTCACTGAAAAAAGGTCTTTCAAACAGGTTTACTAGCCTGAACTGGTTGAATTTGGATCTTCTTCATGGCAAAGGAGTTTTTACCTGGAATTTCATTCATTAAAGGTGAAAAGTGGCTTATGTCAAAAATGAGCGTTTCAGAGCGATTGGAGGCTGTTTTAGCGCTGAAAAGTGGCTTATGTGAAAAATGAGCGTTTCAGAGCGAGAGCAGCCTGTTTTTGCACTAAGCTGCATTTCACTGAAAAAAGGTCTTTCAAACAGGTTTACTAGCCTGAACTGGTTGAATTTGGATCTTCTTCATGGCAAAGGAGTTTTTACCTGGAATTTCATTCATTAAAGGTGAAAA
>NW_028174992.1:0-27953 GCF_965226575.1 Pagrus pagrus
ACAAGGCTGGGCATATAATAGAAAATAAACAAGAAAAACAAGAAGAAAGAAGAAAGAAGAAAAGAGAAATTCGTGTGGTCAAACTTAGTTTTAGGCACCCAAAACCAGTGACCTTAGGTTTAGGCACCCAAAGTCAGTGATTTTAGGTTTAGGCACCCAAATTAGTGACTTTAGGTTTAGGCACTCAAAAACAGTGACTTTTTAGTTTAGGCACCCAAAATCAGTGACCTTAGGTTTAGGCACTCAAAAACAGTGACTTTAGGTTTAGGCATTAAAAACCCGTGACCTTAGGTTTAGGCACCCAAAGTCAGTGATTTTAGGTTTAGGCATTAAAAACCAGTGACCTTAGGTTTAGGCACCCAAAGTCAGTGATTTTAGGTTTAGGCACCCAAAATTAGTGACTTTAGGTTTAGGCGCTCAAAAACAGTGACTTTTTAGGTTTAGGCATTAAAAAACAGTGGCCTTAGGTTTAGGCACCCAAAGTCAGTGATTTTAGGTTTAGGCACTCCAAAACCAGTGACTTTTTAGGTTTAGGCACCCAAAACCAGTGACCTTAGGTTTAGGCATTAAAAAACAGTGACCTTAGGTTTAGGCACCCGAAACCAGTGACCTTAGGGTTAGGATAAAGAGGTTAGGGTTAGGCAATAAAGAGATGGTGGTTAAGGTTAGGATAGAAAATCGGGAAGGTTGTCTACAAGAAGACAGAGTGAAAAAGAGGAGAAAAAGGAAATAATGTTAGTGAGACGGTTAGGTTTAGGCATGAAGGAAACAGTGGTTAGGGTCAGGATAAAGAAGTCGGTGAGGTTGTATATTTTAGAATAATAATACGCAAGAAAAGTAATTGAGCAAGTAATATCAATAATAATTGGGAAAAAAGGGGGGGGGGGGGGGGGGGGGGGGAAGAAATGTTTTGCTTCCTCAGTGCCTCTTCCAGTGTTGATGATTATGATGATGATGAGCAGCATGTCCCGGTGAAAGGACATTTGCTTTTGTTTCTTTGCGTCGTCAGTGGCTCATCCAGTGCTGTTGAGCATATCCCGGTGAGAGGACAGTTGCTGTGGGATGATGTGAGCGGTTCCGTGTTGACTATATCAGAGAGCTTTATTGCAAAGACTCACGGTCTGATAAGGCTGCCGATTATGACAGGGATAATCCTGTCTTGATTTAGGGTTTTTTGGCGGTCCGATTATCCCCTATATGATGTGAGAGATGATTTTGTTGATTGATTGTTTTAGCGTTGTAGCGGCGCCTGTATCAGCGGACCTTGTGACAGTGTCCCACGGACTGATAAGCTCGCTGATGACGAAACAATTCTGTAGACGTTTTTTGAATCTCCATAGCTGTGGCTGAATTAGCAGACTTCAGTGTGAAGCCTGGCGGTCCGATTATCCCCCATATATGATGGGAGATGATTTTGTAGACGATATCCATCTTTCCGCACTGGCTGCATTAACAGACATCATCGTGAAGCCTGCTGGTGCGATGATCTCCCAAATGATGGGGGATGATTTTGGTGACGATATCCATCTTTCCCGCACTGGCTGCATTAACAGACTTCATCGTGAAGCCTGCCGGTGCGATGATCTCCCACATGGTGAGAGATTATTTTGTTGGTTGAATTAGCCCTGTAGCAGCGTCTGTATCAGCGGACCTTGTGACAGAGTCCTACGGTCTGATACATCCGCCAGATTATGTTGTTGACGTGGTTTAGCGTAGTAGCGGCGTCTGTATCAGCGGACCTTGTGACAGAGTCCCATGGACTGATAAGCTCTCCTGATGATGAAACGATTTTGTAGACGTTTATTCCTCTACACAGCTTTGGCTGCATGAGCAGACTTCAGTGTGAAGCCTGGCGGTATGATACTCCCCCATATATGATGAGAGAGTCTATTTTTGTTGACGCGACATAACTGCACAGCGGTGGCTGCATTAGTATCCTTTATTGATGTGATCCTCCTCCACATATTTGAGAGAATATGTTGTTGACGTTGTTTTAGCGTAGTAGCGGTTCCATATCCGGGGACCTTTTAACAGAGTTCCAGGGTTTGATAAGCACATTATTGGTGAGACAAGTTTGTAGACTTTATTAATCTACACAGCATCTGCTGCATTAGCATCCGTTAGTGCTGCGATACACCTCCACATATTGAGAGATTATTGTGCAGACGTTATGCATCTGCACAGCGTCGGTTCCATTATTGTTGACTTGATTGATCGTAGTAGTGGCGTCTGTATCAGCGGACCTTGTGACAGAGTCCTACGGGCTGATACGCACGCCGATGATGAGACAAGTTTGTAGACGTTATGTGATAGTCCCCCACATAATGGAAGATTATTTTGTTGACGCGACATATCCACATGGCTGTGGCTTCATTAGAATCCGCTATTGATGTGATACTCAACCACATATTGAGAGACTATTTTGTAGACGAGATGTATCCTCACAGCATTGGCTGAAGTGGCATCCTTTATTGATGTGATAGTCCTACACATATTGAAAGATTAGTTTTGGAGACGTTATGGATCCGCACAGCGTTGGCTGTATTAGTATCCTTTATTTATGTGATAGTCCTACACATAATCTTCACCGCGTTGGCTCCATTAACTTCCTTTATTGATGTGATAGTCCCACACATATTGAGAGATCATTGTGCAGACGTTATGCATCTGCACAGCGTCGGTTCCATTACTGTTGACTTGATTTATCGTAGTAGTGGCGTCTGTATCAGAGGACCTTGTGACAGAGTCCTACGGTCTGATACGCCTGCTGGATTATGTTGTTTTTTTAGCATGCTTTATTGATGTGATAGTCCTACACATATTGAGAGATTAGTTTGAAGACGTTATGGATCCGCACAGCGTTGGCTGTATTAGTATCCTTTATTATGTGATAGTCCTACACATAATCTTCACCGCGTTGGCTCCATTAACTTCCTTTATTGATGTGATAGTCCCACACATATTAAGAGATCATTGTGCAGACGTTATGCATCTGCACAGCGTCGGTTCCATTACTGTTGACTTGATTTATCGTAGTAGTGGCGTCTGTATCAGAGGACCTTGTGACAGAGTCCTACGGTCTGATACGCCTGCTGGATTATGTTGTTTTTTTAGCATGCTTTATTGATGTGATAGTCCTCCACATATTGAGAGATTAGTTTGAAGACGTTATGGATCCGCACAGCGTTGGCCGTATTAGTATCCTTTATTGATGTGATAGTCCTCCACATATTGAGAGATTTTGTTGTTGACGTGATTTAGCGCAGTAGCGGCGTCTGTATCAGAGGACCTTGTGACAGAGTCCGACGGTCTGATACATCCGCCTGATTATGTTGTTGACGTGATTTAGCGTAGCAGCGGCGTCTGTATCAGCGGACCTTGTGACAGAGTCCTACGGTCTGATACGCACGCCGATCCTGAAGGATTTTGTTGTCGTCCGTTTGGAAGCGTGACAGAACTTGTCCAGGTGATATTGGTTCGTCCAGGCATGAGAGGAATGGGATGGAGGGATGGGAGAGGGAGAAGGAAAAAGGAGCTAGTTTTGTTGTTAATTAAATATTGAGAACGAGCTTACATACATACATACTTTTAGTTTGGTCTGAGCATCTAAGATTTTAGAGGGTGTCATCTGGCCATCGGAAG
Source organism: Pagrus pagrus (assembly GCF_965226575.1). NCBI lineage: Eukaryota > Metazoa > Chordata > Actinopteri > Spariformes > Sparidae > Pagrus > Pagrus pagrus. Next base: position 3,643 of record NW_028174992.1, read on the forward strand.
TGATTATGGGAATTATTCTGCAGGTAGCCGGTTACAGTTACCACCTGCCTATGATCGTGTTATGATCAGCAATAGTCGAAAAGGGGCCGTGTGCCCGCATAATCCGGATATTATTACCACCAGATTATTGGAAATGCAGGAATTTGCATAAGCGATCCTGGCGTTCATCAAGGAAAATTATAAATCACAGTCAGTAAAGTCAACTATTTGAATTGGTATTTGAATGTTTGAATTTTAAAAGAAAGTGGAACCAGGTTGCAATTACCACTCGACTATGATCTTAATGATTTATTAAGTGATGAACAACAAAGGGCTAAGTGCCCCCATCATCTGGATGTTATTACCACCAGACAATTGATCGCATATTCTTACATTAATTAGCAAAGAGAGTTGTAGAGAGAGTGTGTGACAGAGAGGGAGAGGGAGAGAGATGAGATGGTCATGGAGCAACATGGGGGCTGAATGACCGGAGCAGGTCCGAGGCACTGGCTGGGTTAGGTATAGTGGATAAGGTACTCAGAGCCTCTCCCTACATTGCCCAACGACAACATAGGTTTGTGTGAGAGACAACGGCAAGGCACGGGCCGACGCATGTTTGTCCCCAGGCCACCGCCCGCGTGCTTCCATGAACCATATAAGAGGAGAAAAGAGTTGAGAGTAGAGAGTATGAGAAGTGAAAAAGTGAACTTGGGATGTCCTATTTATCAAAGCACAGACCAAAAGCTAGTTTAGAAGCTAGGCTAGTATATGAAAACCAAAGTATCCTGATTGGAATTATTATTACAACCACAGCGACTTCAAGCAGAGTGAGTGAGTGAAAAGAGAGCAAGACAAAATAGAAGCGAGCGACTGAGCAGGTAAGTCAACAATCAACCAAAAGCAGCGAAGAAGAAGAAGAAGAAGAAGAGGAAGAGGAGAAGAAGACCACAATTGCTTAGCTGAGTGATTCATGTCTATGAATTTCATGTGGAGATGATTGTATAAAAATTATCTTATAGGCCAATTTTACATTGCAGCCCAATGTCAAATGCAGGTAAGTAAGTACAGTGAGATGAACAAAGCAGGGTGCGTTCTCCCGCTATAGCCATCCTCTCCATGTGGTCCGCACCAGTGGAGTCTGACAACTACAGCAGAAGAAAAAATAATAATCTTAACCGAGCTTAAGCGCAAGCCCCGTGAAACAGTGCTCACAAGGTAAGTCAGCGCAGCTTGTAAGTCCACACCCGTGCCGCTTATCACAGACCTAGTGGCCATTACAGCCCCAGGCACCGCAGGGATTGAGTGAGGACCCCAGCATTATCAACCGACAAACCCAATCCGCAAACTGGATCACAAGCACTCGTGCAAAAAAGCTCTATGTTATGTCTGTATTTAAGAGCACGAGGGCAATTTCTGCCCGCGAAACTCCAATCGCGGAGAAACAACAACAGCGGAATGTTATTTCCCGATCGCAGCCCTGCCAAGTCTCATGCTAACTGGACCACCCCCACAATTGAGTGTCATTTAGAATCATCTAGCATGTCTATCACTGAGCACAAATTCCAAGCACATTGCACAAATTCCAACCACACAGCACAATCAGCAAACACAAAGAAAGAGAGAAGATCAGAATTCTATAGTAAGTGACTATTTTTGTAAAAATGTAATTTAATTTGATTTTGAGTTGATTACTTTGAATTAACATTATCATAGCTGAGTGAGGTGTACAGAGCTGGGCGCGGTCCCCGCTATAGCCATCCCCTCCATGTGGTCCGCACCAGTGGAGTCCGACAACTACAGCAAAGGATCTTAAAAAGGCTTAAGCGGGGTACTCTGAACAGCGGCGGAAAGCATCCCTGTCAGATTCCATCAGACTCCCAAGACACATCACCAGCAGGCACACCTTTTACACCTGAATCCCCGAGAGGAATGTGGTGGGTGCAAGTGGAGAGTTCAAGAGAGCTCGAGGACAGACGGGTACCTCTCGCGTCGCCATGACAGACATCCCTACTTCTCAGTATGCGCAAAAGGAAGGCCAGTGATGACCGACCTGATGGTTAAACTGGATCACAAGCGTGTTGTGAAAAAGCCACATGTTGTGTCTGTACTTAAGAGCACGAGGGCAATTTCTGCCCGCGAAACTCCAAACGCGGAAAAAGAACACCGGAGTGTCCGATTCCGATCGCAGCCCAACCAAGTCTTGTACTCACTGGGACACATCCTCAGTTGAATGCCTTAGGATCACCGAGCGTTTCGACCTCTTACGACAAGACGCTCTCCCCTAAGGAAGGTCCACCCAAAGATGCGCTTTTCTTTGGGGTGTGTCCCTCCTATGCTGCTCTACACTAGCCACTTTTGCATTTTGAAGAGATAGGATTTTTGGTTGTTTTTTGTAAAAAGCACCATTTGAGTAGTAAAATTCAAAGAATTCGCTCGTTGTGAGCACATTTGTATAAAATGTCTCAAAAACCAATGTTTTAAATTTGTTGAAAAAGACCAGTTTTAGAATTTTCACCCTTTTTAAGAAAACCAGAATTTAAAGTCAATTGAAGACATTAGAAAGGGAAACCCCCAGGACAAATTGCTGCACTCACATACAATTGCCATGCAGAACCACAGAGAGCGGTGGACGATTCCCAGCCCAGCAAAACAGGGGTTGTCATCCAGCAGAATGGCTTAGGAGCAGCCCCGACAAAGCGGTGCCTTCCCAGACATCCCACAGGATTATGCAGAACCAAGGCCAGCTGAGACAAAGCACAGCCTCCTTGGTCCAGCATAGACCCCGGGCAAGGGAAAAGACCAACTCTCTGTGTTCCATACACCGCACAACCCCAGAGAGTGGTAACACATAGCAAAAAACACAATGCTACATGCACCAAGAAAATGCTGTGCAGAACCACAGAGAGTGGTGGAGCATTCCCAGCCCAGCAAAACAGGGGTTGAAATCCTGCAGAATGGCTTAGGACCAGCCCCGACAAGGCGGTGCCTTCCCAGCCATCCCACAGGATTATGTAAGACCAAGGCCAGCTGAGACAAAGCCCAGCCTCCTTGGCCCAGCATAAACCCCGGGCAAGGGAAAAGACCAACTCTCTGTGTTCCATACACCGCTCAACCCCAGAGAGTGGTAGCACATAGCAAAACATAAATAAAACAGCAATATTGAAACCGGTGAGTGTATATTTACCAGATGGGGGTCTTCTATCCAGATGTCCTGATTTAAAGACCAGGCCTAGCTGCCTCTGGTCTATTATACTGACCCCCATCTGCATTATGGTGTCACTCTGAGGTGTTATGTAATGACACTTTTTTTGTGTAATTACAAAGTTATTACATTGTAATTACTTACTATGTTGTCTTCTGGTAGGAAATGATGATTTCCTGTAAAATTTGCTAGTTTTAGGTCACTTTTGACAAGGTTTAAGTGTGGAGGGAGCTGCAATGCATTGTGGGTAGTGGGAGGTCCCACCCCCTTTACTCTCCACATACTGTGTGGAAATCGTTTTTGTGTGTTGTAATGCTCTATTTACTGTTAACTGCCATGTTTGAAGACCCAGAACAATTATGAATTGTTGTGGAATTCATGTGTTGTGCTTTTGGTATGTCAGTGTTGTAATAAAAATGTGGAAAAATGTCATTGTATTGTGACTATGTGTATTCCCGTGTGGTCCTGTGTTAACAGCAGGGTGGGGGAAGGGAGCATTCAAAATGGCTGCTCCTGTGTCTCAAGTGAGAGCCCTTTGTTCCCATGTTTCTTTGTCTATGTAGTGGCTGCTCCCCTCTATCTTTTGGAGGAAAAAGTTCTTCCTTGAAGTTTTGAGTATGTTAACTCTGTTGTCTTTGTTTTAAACCTTGAAAAAAGTGAACCTTTTAGTATTATCTTTATAGTTTGAGATTTTATTGTAAGTATAATCCCGTTTTTCTCCTGTTGTAATGTCTAGTGGGAGGAGTCACCAATCTGGGCTGTTTGTCTTTGTGTCTATTTTGATGTCTTTTGTCAATATTTCTGGTAGGTATGACTTGTACTTTGTTGTTTATGTTAGTACTAGCCTCTGTACCTGTTTTTCTGTGAAAACAAATAAAGTTTATCTGTTGTTACTATGTCACTACTGTCTATAGCGTTTTTGCACCATGATCAAGGTGAGTAGTCTGCCCACTCACCTCTCAGGGGAAAATGTGACATAGCCACACCCCCAGTGCCTCTTGAGGCCACAATTGGGAGGTGCAGCTGTCAAAAGTCAAATCATTCACAGAAGCGGGCTCAGTAGGCCCCACCCTTTGCAACTACTCCCAGACATCACAACTCTGAAAATAATTATACCAACAATAATTATAATAGTAATAATGCTTATTATCAGTATTGTGGAAAAACAACTCCACAAAGGAAAAAGATTAGGGTTAGAGGAAAAGAATTGCATGAGAAAGAAAGAGATTAGGGTTAGAGGAAAATAACCCATGGGGGTTATAAATGATGGAAAATAAAGTGTGAAAAAATAATTAATTAATTAATTATGAAGAAAAAAGAAAATAGGGTTAGAAATAGTGAGGGTTATGGAAGATTAGGGTTAGAGAGAGTGAGGGGTTATGAAAGGCTAGGGTTAGATATAGTGAGGGTTATGAAAGACCAAGGTCATGCAGGATTAGGGTTATGCATAAAGCAGTGTTATATATTAAGAAGGGAGTGGTTAGGGTTAGGATAAATAACAAGGCTGGGCATATAATAGAAAATAAACAAGAAAAACAAGAAGAAAAGAAGAAAGAAGAAAAGAGAAATTCGTGTGGTCAAACTTAGTTTAGGCACCCAAAACCAGTGACCTTAGGTTTAGGCACCCAAAGTCAGTGATTTTAGGTTTAGGCACCCAAAATTAGTGACTTTAGGTTTAGGCACTCAAAAACAGTGACTTTTTAGGTTTAGGCACCCAAAATCAGTGACCTTAGGTTTAGGCACTCAAAAACAGTGACTTTAGGTTTAGGCATTAAAAACCCGTGACCTTAGGTTTAGGCACCCAAAGTCAGTGATTTTAGGTTTAGGCATTAAAAACCAGTGACCTTAGGTTTAGGCACCCAAAGTCAGTGATTTTAGGTTTAGGCACCCAAAATTAGTGACTTTAGGTTTAGGCGCTCAAAAACAGTGACTTTTTAGGTTTAGGCATTAAAAAACAGTGGCCTTAGGTTTAGGCACCCAAAGTCAGTGATTTTAGGTTTAGGCACTCCAAAACCAGTGACTTTTTAGGTTTAGGCACCCAAAACCAGTGACCTTAGGTTTAGGCATTAAAAAACAGTGACCTTAGGTTTAGGCACCCGAAACCAGTGACCTTAGGGTTAGGATAAAGAGGTTAGGGTTAGGCAATAAAGAGATGGTGGTTAAGGTTAGGATAGAAAATCGGGAAGGTTGTCTACAAGAAGACAGAGTGAAAAAGAGGAGAAAAAGGAAATAATGTTAGTGAGACGGTTAGGTTTAGGCATGAAGGAAACAGTGGTTAGGGTCAGGATAAAGAAGTCGGTGAGGTTGTATATTTTAGAATAATAATACGCAAGAAAAGTAATTGAGCAAGTAATATCAATAATAATTGGGAAAAAAGGGGGGGGGGGGGGGGGGGGGGGGAAGAAATGTTTTGCTTCCTCAGTGCCTCTTCCAGTGTTGATGATTATGATGATGATGAGCAGCATGTCCCGGTGAAAGGACATTTGCTTTTGTTTCTTTGCGTCGTCAGTGGCTCATCCAGTGCTGTTGAGCATATCCCGGTGAGAGGACAGTTGCTGTGGGATGATGTGAGCGGTTCCGTGTTGACTATATCAGAGAGCTTTATTGCAAAGACTCACGGTCTGATAAGGCTGCCGATTATGACAGGGATAATCCTGTCTTGATTTAGGGTTTTTTGGCGGTCCGATTATCCCCTATATGATGTGAGAGATGATTTTGTTGATTGATTGTTTTAGCGTTGTAGCGGCGCCTGTATCAGCGGACCTTGTGACAGTGTCCCACGGACTGATAAGCTCGCTGATGACGAAACAATTCTGTAGACGTTTTTTGAATCTCCATAGCTGTGGCTGAATTAGCAGACTTCAGTGTGAAGCCTGGCGGTCCGATTATCCCCCATATATGATGGGAGATGATTTTGTAGACGATATCCATCTTTCCCGCACTGGCTGCATTAACAGACATCATCGTGAAGCCTGCTGGTGCGATGATCTCCCAAATGATGGGGGATGATTTTGGTGACGATATCCATCTTTCCCGCACTGGCTGCATTAACAGACTTCATCGTGAAGCCTGCCGGTGCGATGATCTCCCACATGGTGAGAGATTATTTTGTTGGTTGAATTAGCCCTGTAGCAGCGTCTGTATCAGCGGACCTTGTGACAGAGTCCTACGGTCTGATACATCCGCCAGATTATGTTGTTGACGTGGTTTAGCGTAGTAGCGGCGTCTGTATCAGCGGACCTTGTGACAGAGTCCCATGGACTGATAAGCTCTCCTGATGATGAAACGATTTTGTAGACGTTTATTCCTCTACACAGCTTTGGCTGCATGAGCAGACTTCAGTGTGAAGCCTGGCGGTATGATACTCCCCCATATATGATGAGAGAGTCTATTTTTGTTGACGCGACATAACTGCACAGCGGTGGCTGCATTAGTATCCTTTATTGATGTGATCCTCCTCCACATATTTGAGAGAATATGTTGTTGACGTTGTTTTAGCGTAGTAGCGGTTCCATATCCGGGGACCTTTTAACAGAGTTCCAGGGTTTGATAAGCACATTATTGGTGAGACAAGTTTGTAGACTTTATTAATCTACACAGCATCTGCTGCATTAGCATCCGTTAGTGCTGCGATACACCTCCACATATTGAGAGATTATTGTGCAGACGTTATGCATCTGCACAGCGTCGGTTCCATTATTGTTGACTTGATTGATCGTAGTAGTGGCGTCTGTATCAGCGGACCTTGTGACAGAGTCCTACGGGCTGATACGCACGCCGATGATGAGACAAGTTTGTAGACGTTATGTGATAGTCCCCCACATAATGGAAGATTATTTTGTTGACGCGACATATCCACATGGCTGTGGCTTCATTAGAATCCGCTATTGATGTGATACTCAACCACATATTGAGAGACTATTTTGTAGACGAGATGTATCCTCACAGCATTGGCTGAAGTGGCATCCTTTATTGATGTGATAGTCCTACACATATTGAAAGATTAGTTTTGGAGACGTTATGGATCCGCACAGCGTTGGCTGTATTAGTATCCTTTATTTATGTGATAGTCCTACACATAATCTTCACCGCGTTGGCTCCATTAACTTCCTTTATTGATGTGATAGTCCCACACATATTGAGAGATCATTGTGCAGACGTTATGCATCTGCACAGCGTCGGTTCCATTACTGTTGACTTGATTTATCGTAGTAGTGGCGTCTGTATCAGAGGACCTTGTGACAGAGTCCTACGGTCTGATACGCCTGCTGGATTATGTTGTTTTTTTAGCATGCTTTATTGATGTGATAGTCCTACACATATTGAGAGATTAGTTTGAAGACGTTATGGATCCGCACAGCGTTGGCTGTATTAGTATCCTTTATTATGTGATAGTCCTACACATAATCTTCACCGCGTTGGCTCCATTAACTTCCTTTATTGATGTGATAGTCCCACACATATTAAGAGATCATTGTGCAGACGTTATGCATCTGCACAGCGTCGGTTCCATTACTGTTGACTTGATTTATCGTAGTAGTGGCGTCTGTATCAGAGGACCTTGTGACAGAGTCCTACGGTCTGATACGCCTGCTGGATTATGTTGTTTTTTTAGCATGCTTTATTGATGTGATAGTCCTCCACATATTGAGAGATTAGTTTGAAGACGTTATGGATCCGCACAGCGTTGGCCGTATTAGTATCCTTTATTGATGTGATAGTCCTCCACATATTGAGAGATTTTGTTGTTGACGTGATTTAGCGCAGTAGCGGCGTCTGTATCAGAGGACCTTGTGACAGAGTCCGACGGTCTGATACATCCGCCTGATTATGTTGTTGACGTGATTTAGCGTAGCAGCGGCGTCTGTATCAGCGGACCTTGTGACAGAGTCCTACGGTCTGATACGCACGCCGATCCTGAAGGATTTTGTTGTCGTCCGTTTGGAAGCGTGACAGAACTTGTCCAGGTGATATTGGTTCGTCCAGGCATGAGAGGAATGGGATGGAGGGATGGGAGAGGGAGAAGGAAAAAGGAGCTAGTTTTGTTGTTAATTAAATATTGAGAACGAGCTTACATACATACATACTTTTAGTTTGGTCTGAGCATCTAAGATTTTAGAGGGTGTCATCTGGCCATCGGAAGTGATTATGGGAATTATTCTGCAGGTAGCCGGTTACAGTTACCACCTGCCTATGATCGTGTTATGATCAGCAATAGTCGAAAAGGGGCCGTGTGCCCGCATAATCCGGATATTATTACCACCAGATTATTGGAAATGCAGGAATTTGCATAAGCGATCCTGGCGTTCATCAAGGAAAATTATAAATCACAGTCAGTAAAGTCAACTATTTGAATTGGTATTTGAATGTTTGAATTTTAAAAGAAAGTGGAACCAGGTTGCAATTACCACTCGACTATGATCTTAATGATTTATTAAGTGATGAACAACAAAGGGCTAAGTGCCCCCATCATCTGGATGTTATTACCACCAGACAATTGATCGCATATTCTTACATTAATTAGCAAAGAGAGTTGTAGAGAGAGTGTGTGACAGAGAGGGAGAGGGAGAGAGATGAGATGGTCATGGAGCAACATGGGGGCTGAATGACCGGAGCAGGTCCGAGGCACTGGCTGGGTTAGGTATAGTGGATAAGGTACTCAGAGCCTCTCCCTACATTGCCCAACGACAACATAGGTTTGTGTGAGAGACAACGGCAAGGCACGGGCCGACGCATGTTTGTCCCCAGGCCACCGCCCGCGTGCTTCCATGAACCATATAAGAGGAGAAAAGAGTTGAGAGTAGAGAGTATGAGAAGTGAAAAAGTGAACTTGGGATGTCCTATTTATCAAAGCACAGACCAAAAGCTAGTTTAGAAGCTAGGCTAGTATATGAAAACCAAAGTATCCTGATTGGAATTATTATTACAACCACAGCGACTTCAAGCAGAGTGAGTGAGTGAAAAGAGAGCAAGACAAAATAGAAGCGAGCGACTGAGCAGGTAAGTCAACAATCAACCAAAAGCAGCGAAGAAGAAGAAGAAGAAGAAGAGGAAGAGGAGAAGAAGACCACAATTGCTTAGCTGAGTGATTCATGTCTATGAATTTCATGTGGAGATGATTGTATAAAAATTATCTTATAGGCCAATTTTACATTGCAGCCCAATGTCAAATGCAGGTAAGTAAGTACAGTGAGATGAACAAAGCAGGGTGCGTTCTCCCGCTATAGCCATCCTCTCCATGTGGTCCGCACCAGTGGAGTCTGACAACTACAGCAGAAGAAAAAATAATAATCTTAACCGAGCTTAAGCGCAAGCCCCGTGAAACAGTGCTCACAAGGTAAGTCAGCGCAGCTTGTAAGTCCACACCCGTGCCGCTTATCACAGACCTAGTGGCCATTACAGCCCCAGGCACCGCAGGGATTGAGTGAGGACCCCAGCATTATCAACCGACAAACCCAATCCGCAAACTGGATCACAAGCACTCGTGCAAAAAAGCTCTATGTTATGTCTGTATTTAAGAGCACGAGGGCAATTTCTGCCCGCGAAACTCCAATCGCGGAGAAACAACAACAGCGGAATGTTATTTCCCGATCGCAGCCCTGCCAAGTCTCATGCTAACTGGACCACCCCCACAATTGAGTGTCATTTAGAATCATCTAGCATGTCTATCACTGAGCACAAATTCCAAGCACATTGCACAAATTCCAACCACACAGCACAATCAGCAAACACAAAGAAAGAGAGAAGATCAGAATTCTATAGTAAGTGACTATTTTTGTAAAAATGTAATTTAATTTGATTTTGAGTTGATTACTTTGAATTAACATTATCATAGCTGAGTGAGGTGTACAGAGCTGGGCGCGGTCCCCGCTATAGCCATCCCCTCCATGTGGTCCGCACCAGTGGAGTCCGACAACTACAGCAAAGGATCTTAAAAAGGCTTAAGCGGGGTACTCTGAACAGCGGCGGAAAGCATCCCTGTCAGATTCCATCAGACTCCCAAGACACATCACCAGCAGGCACACCTTTTACACCTGAATCCCCGAGAGGAATGTGGTGGGTGCAAGTGGAGAGTTCAAGAGAGCTCGAGGACAGACGGGTACCTCTCGCGTCGCCATGACAGACATCCCTACTTCTCAGTATGCGCAAAAGGAAGGCCAGTGATGACCGACCTGATGGTTAAACTGGATCACAAGCGTGTTGTGAAAAAGCCACATGTTGTGTCTGTACTTAAGAGCACGAGGGCAATTTCTGCCCGCGAAACTCCAAACGCGGAAAAAGAACACCGGAGTGTCCGATTCCGATCGCAGCCCAACCAAGTCTTGTACTCACTGGGACACATCCTCAGTTGAATGCCTTAGGATCACCGAGCGTTTCGACCTCTTACGACAAGACGCTCTCCCCTAAGGAAGGTCCACCCAAAGATGCGCTTTTCTTTGGGGTGTGTCCCTCCTATGCTGCTCTACACTAGCCACTTTTGCATTTTGAAGAGATAGGATTTTTGGTTGTTTTTTGTAAAAAGCACCATTTGAGTAGTAAAATTCAAAGAATTCGCTCGTTGTGAGCACATTTGTATAAAATGTCTCAAAAACCAATGTTTTAAATTTGTTGAAAAAGACCAGTTTTAGAATTTTCACCCTTTTTAAGAAAACCAGAATTTAAAGTCAATTGAAGACATTAGAAAGGGAAACCCCCAGGACAAATTGCTGCACTCACATACAATTGCCATGCAGAACCACAGAGAGCGGTGGACGATTCCCAGCCCAGCAAAACAGGGGTTGTCATCCAGCAGAATGGCTTAGGAGCAGCCCCGACAAAGCGGTGCCTTCCCAGACATCCCACAGGATTATGCAGAACCAAGGCCAGCTGAGACAAAGCACAGCCTCCTTGGTCCAGCATAGACCCCGGGCAAGGGAAAAGACCAACTCTCTGTGTTCCATACACCGCACAACCCCAGAGAGTGGTAACACATAGCAAAAAACACAATGCTACATGCACCAAGAAAATGCTGTGCAGAACCACAGAGAGTGGTGGAGCATTCCCAGCCCAGCAAAACAGGGGTTGAAATCCTGCAGAATGGCTTAGGACCAGCCCCGACAAGGCGGTGCCTTCCCAGCCATCCCACAGGATTATGCAAGACCAAGGCCAGCTGAGACAAAGCCCAGCCTCCTTGGCCCAGCATAAACCCCGGGCAAGGGAAAAGACCAACTCTCTGTGTTCCATACACCGCTCAACCCCAGAGAGTGGTAGCACATAGCAAAACATAAATAAAACAGCAATATTGAAACCGGTGAGTGTATATTTACCAGATGGGGGTCTTCTATCCAGATGTCCTGATTTAAAGACCAGGCCTAGCTGCCTCTGGTCTATTATACTGACCCCCATCTGCATTATGGTGTCACTCTGAGGTGTTATGTAATGACACTTTTTTTGTGTAATTACAAAGTTATTACATTGTAATTACTTACTATGTTGTCTTCTGGTAGGAAATGATGATTTCCTGTAAAATTTGCTAGTTTTAGGTCACTTTTGACAAGGTTTAAGTGTGGAGGGAGCTGCAATGCATTGTGGGTAGTGGGAGGTCCCACCCCCTTTACTCTCCACATACTGTGTGGAAATCGTTTTTGTGTGTTGTAATGCTCTATTTACTGTTAACTGCCATGTTTGAAGACCCAGAACAATTATGAATTGTTGTGGAATTCATGTGTTGTGCTTTTGGTATGTCAGTGTTGTAATAAAAATGTGGAAAAATGTCATTGTATTGTGACTATGTGTATTCCCGTGTGGTCCTGTGTTAACAGCAGGGTGGGGGAAGGGAGCATTCAAAATGGCTGCTCCTGTGTCTCAAGTGAGAGCCCTTTGTTCCCATGTTTCTTTGTCTATGTAGTGGCTGCTCCCCTCTATCTTTTGGAGGAAAAAGTTCTTCCTTGAAGTTTTGAGTATGTTAACTCTGTTGTCTTTGTTTTAAACCTTGAAAAAAGTGAACCTTTTAGTATTATCTTTATAGTTTGAGATTTTATTGTAAGTATAATCCCGTTTTTCTCCTGTTGTAATGTCTAGTGGGAGGAGTCACCAATCTGGGCTGTTTGTCTTTGTGTCTATTTTGATGTCTTTTGTCAATATTTCTGGTAGGTATGACTTGTACTTTGTTGTTTATGTTAGTACTAGCCTCTGTACCTGTTTTTCTGTGAAAACAAATAAAGTTTATCTGTTGTTACTATGTCACTACTGTCTATAGCGTTTTTGCACCATGATCAAGGTGAGTAGTCTGCCCACTCACCTCTCAGGGGAAAATGTGACATAGCCACACCCCCAGTGCCTCTTGAGGCCACAATTGGGAGGTGCAGCTGTCAAAAGTCAAATCATTCACAGAAGCGGGCTCAGTAGGCCCCACCCTTTGCAACTACTCCCAGACATCACAACTCTGAAAATAATTATACCAACAATAATTATAATAGTAATAATGCTTATTATCAGTATTGTGGAAAAACAACTCCACAAAGGAAAAAGATTAGGGTTAGAGGAAAAGAATTGCATGAGAAAGAAAGAGATTAGGGTTAGAGGAAAATAACCCATGGGGGTTATAAATGATGGAAAATAAAGTGTGAAAAAATAATTAATTAATTAATTATGAAGAAAAAAGAAAATAGGGTTAGAAATAGTGAGGGTTATGGAAGATTAGGGTTAGAGAGAGTGAGGGTTATGAAAGGCTAGGGTTAGATATAGTGAGGGTTATGAAAGACCAAGGTCATGCAGGATTAGGGTTATGCATAAAGCAGTGTTATATATTAAGAAGGGAGTGGTTAGGGTTAGGATAAATAACAAGGCTGGGCATATAATAGAAAATAAACAAGAAAAACAAGAAGAAAAGAAGAAAGAAGAAAAGAGAAATTCGTGTGGTCAAACTTAGTTTTAGGCACCCAAAACCAGTGACCTTAGGTTTAGGCACCCAAAGTCAGTGATTTTAGGTTTAGGCACCCAAAATTAGTGACTTTAGGTTTAGGCACTCAAAAACAGTGACTTTTTAGGTTTAGGCACCCAAAATCAGTGACCTTAGGTTTAGGCACTCAAAAACAGTGACTTTAGGTTTAGGCATTAAAAACCCGTGACCTTAGGTTTAGGCACCCAAAGTCAGTGATTTTAGGTTTAGGCATTAAAAACCAGTGACCTTAGGTTTAGGCACCCAAAGTCAGTGATTTTAGGTTTAGGCACCCAAAATTAGTGACTTTAGGTTTAGGCGCTCAAAAACAGTGACTTTTTAGGTTTAGGCATTAAAAAACAGTGGCCTTAGGTTTAGGCACCCAAAGTCAGTGATTTTAGGTTTAGGCACTCCAAAACCAGTGACTTTTTAGGTTTAGGCACCCAAAACCAGTGACCTTAGGTTTAGGCATTAAAAAACAGTGACCTTAGGTTTAGGCACCCGAAACCAGTGACCTTAGGGTTAGGATAAAGAGGTTAGGGTTAGGCAATAAAGAGATGGTGGTTAAGGTTAGGATAGAAAATCGGGAAGGTTGTCTACAAGAAGACAGAGTGAAAAAGAGGAGAAAAAGGAAATAATGTTAGTGAGACGGTTAGGTTTAGGCATGAAGGAAACAGTGGTTAGGGTCAGGATAAAGAAGTCGGTGAGGTTGTATATTTTAGAATAATAATACGCAAGAAAAGTAATTGAGCAAGTAATATCAATAATAATTGGGAAAAAAGGGGGGGGGGGGGGGGGGGGGGGAAGAAATGTTTTGCTTCCTCAGTGCCTCTTCCAGTGTTGATGATTATGATGATGATGAGCAGCATGTCCCGGTGAAAGGACATTTGCTTTTGTTTCTTTGCGTCGTCAGTGGCTCATCCAGTGCTGTTGAGCATATCCCGGTGAGAGGACAGTTGCTGTGGGATGATGTGAGCGGTTCCGTGTTGACTATATCAGAGAGCTTTATTGCAAAGACTCACGGTCTGATAAGGCTGCCGATTATGACAGGGATAATCCTGTCTTGATTTAGGGTTTTTTGGCGGTCCGATTATCCCCTATATGATGTGAGAGATGATTTTGTTGATTGATTGTTTTAGCGTTGTAGCGGCGCCTGTATCAGCGGACCTTGTGACAGTGTCCCACGGACTGATAAGCTCGCTGATGACGAAACAATTCTGTAGACGTTTTTTGAATCTCCATAGCTGTGGCTGAATTAGCAGACTTCAGTGTGAAGCCTGGCGGTCCGATTATCCCCCATATATGATGGGAGATGATTTTGTAGACGATATCCATCTTTCCCGCACTGGCTGCATTAACAGACATCATCGTGAAGCCTGCTGGTGCGATGATCTCCCAAATGATGGGGGATGATTTTGGTGACGATATCCATCTTTCCCGCACTGGCTGCATTAACAGACTTCATCGTGAAGCCTGCCGGTGCGATGATCTCCCACATGGTGAGAGATTATTTTGTTGGTTGAATTAGCCCTGTAGCAGCGTCTGTATCAGCGGACCTTGTGACAGAGTCCTACGGTCTGATACATCCGCCAGATTATGTTGTTGACGTGGTTTAGCGTAGTAGCGGCGTCTGTATCAGCGGACCTTGTGACAGAGTCCCATGGACTGATAAGCTCTCCTGATGATGAAACGATTTTGTAGACGTTTATTCCTCTACACAGCTTTGGCTGCATGAGCAGACTTCAGTGTGAAGCCTGGCGGTATGATACTCCCCCATATATGATGAGAGAGTCTATTTTTGTTGACGCGACATAACTGCACAGCGGTGGCTGCATTAGTATCCTTTATTGATGTGATCCTCCTCCACATATTTGAGAGAATATGTTGTTGACGTTGTTTTAGCGTAGTAGCGGTTCCATATCCGGGGACCTTTTAACAGAGTTCCAGGGTTTGATAAGCACATTATTGGTGAGACAAGTTTGTAGACTTTATTAATCTACACAGCATCTGCTGCATTAGCATCCGTTAGTGCTGCGATACACCTCCACATATTGAGAGATTATTGTGCAGACGTTATGCATCTGCACAGCGTCGGTTCCATTATTGTTGACTTGATTGATCGTAGTAGTGGCGTCTGTATCAGCGGACCTTGTGACAGAGTCCTACGGGCTGATACGCACGCCGATGATGAGACAAGTTTGTAGACGTTATGTGATAGTCCCCCACATAATGGAAGATTATTTTGTTGACGCGACATATCCACATGGCTGTGGCTTCATTAGAATCCGCTATTGATGTGATACTCAACCACATATTGAGAGACTATTTTGTAGACGAGATGTATCCTCACAGCATTGGCTGAAGTGGCATCCTTTATTGATGTGATAGTCCTACACATATTGAAAGATTAGTTTTGGAGACGTTATGGATCCGCACAGCGTTGGCTGTATTAGTATCCTTTATTTATGTGATAGTCCTACACATAATCTTCACCGCGTTGGCTCCATTAACTTCCTTTATTGATGTGATAGTCCCACACATATTGAGAGATCATTGTGCAGACGTTATGCATCTGCACAGCGTCGGTTCCATTACTGTTGACTTGATTTATCGTAGTAGTGGCGTCTGTATCAGAGGACCTTGTGACAGAGTCCTACGGTCTGATACGCCTGCTGGATTATGTTGTTTTTTTAGCATGCTTTATTGATGTGATAGTCCTACACATATTGAGAGATTAGTTTGAAGACGTTATGGATCCGCACAGCGTTGGCTGTATTAGTATCCTTTATTATGTGATAGTCCTACACATAATCTTCACCGCGTTGGCTCCATTAACTTCCTTTATTGATGTGATAGTCCCACACATATTAAGAGATCATTGTGCAGACGTTATGCATCTGCACAGCGTCGGTTCCATTACTGTTGACTTGATTTATCGTAGTAGTGGCGTCTGTATCAGAGGACCTTGTGACAGAGTCCTACGGTCTGATACGCCTGCTGGATTATGTTGTTTTTTTAGCATGCTTTATTGATGTGATAGTCCTCCACATATTGAGAGATTAGTTTGAAGACGTTATGGATCCGCACAGCGTTGGCCGTATTAGTATCCTTTATTGATGTGATAGTCCTCCACATATTGAGAGATTTTGTTGTTGACGTGATTTAGCGCAGTAGCGGCGTCTGTATCAGAGGACCTTGTGACAGAGTCCGACGGTCTGATACATCCGCCTGATTATGTTGTTGACGTGATTTAGCGTAGCAGCGGCGTCTGTATCAGCGGACCTTGTGACAGAGTCCTACGGTCTGATACGCACGCCGATCCTGAAGGATTTTGTTGTCGTCCGTTTGGAAGCGTGACAGAACTTGTCCAGGTGATATTGGTTCGTCCAGGCATGAGAGGAATGGGATGGAGGGATGGGAGAGGGAGAAGGAAAAAGGAGCTAGTTTTGTTGTTAATTAAATATTGAGAACGAGCTTACATACATACATACTTTTAGTTTGGTCTGAGCATCTAAGATTTTAGAGGGTGTCATCTGGCCATCGGAAGTGATTATGGGAATTATTCTGCAGGTAGCCGGTTACAGTTACCACCTGCCTATGATCGTGTTATGATCAGCAATAGTCGAAAAGGGGCCGTGTGCCCGCATAATCCGGATATTATTACCACCAGATTATTGGAAATGCAGGAATTTGCATAAGCGATCCTGGCGTTCATCAAGGAAAATTATAAATCACAGTCAGTAAAGTCAACTATTTGAATTGGTATTTGAATGTTTGAATTTTAAAAGAAAGTGGAACCAGGTTGCAATTACCACTCGACTATGATCTTAATGATTTATTAAGTGATGAACAACAAAGGGCTAAGTGCCCCCATCATCTGGATGTTATTACCACCAGACAATTGATCGCATATTCTTACATTAATTAGCAAAGAGAGTTGTAGAGAGAGTGTGTGACAGAGAGGGAGAGGGAGAGAGATGAGATGGTCATGGAGCAACATGGGGGCTGAATGACCGGAGCAGGTCCGAGGCACTGGCTGGGTTAGGTATAGTGGATAAGGTACTCAGAGCCTCTCCCTACATTGCCCAACGACAACATAGGTTTGTGTGAGAGACAACGGCAAGGCACGGGCCGACGCATGTTTGTCCCCAGGCCACCGCCCGCGTGCTTCCATGAACCATATAAGAGGAGAAAAGAGTTGAGAGTAGAGAGTATGAGAAGTGAAAAAGTGAACTTGGGATGTCCTATTTATCAAAGCACAGACCAAAAGCTAGTTTAGAAGCTAGGCTAGTATATGAAAACCAAAGTATCCTGATTGGAATTATTATTACAACCACAGCGACTTCAAGCAGAGTGAGTGAGTGAAAAGAGAGCAAGACAAAATAGAAGCGAGCGACTGAGCAGGTAAGTCAACAATCAACCAAAAGCAGCGAAGAAGAAGAAGAAGAAGAAGAGGAAGAGGAGAAGAAGACCACAATTGCTTAGCTGAGTGATTCATGTCTATGAATTTCATGTGGAGATGATTGTATAAAAATTATCTTATAGGCCAATTTTACATTGCAGCCCAATGTCAAATGCAGGTAAGTAAGTACAGTGAGATGAACAAAGCAGGGTGCGTTCTCCCGCTATAGCCATCCTCTCCATGTGGTCCGCACCAGTGGAGTCTGACAACTACAGCAGAAGAAAAAATAATAATCTTAACCGAGCTTAAGCGCAAGCCCCGTGAAACAGTGCTCACAAGGTAAGTCAGCGCAGCTTGTAAGTCCACACCCGTGCCGCTTATCACAGACCTAGTGGCCATTACAGCCCCAGGCACCGCAGGGATTGAGTGAGGACCCCAGCATTATCAACCGACAAACCCAATCCGCAAACTGGATCACAAGCACTCGTGCAAAAAAGCTCTATGTTATGTCTGTATTTAAGAGCACGAGGGCAATTTCTGCCCGCGAAACTCCAATCGCGGAGAAACAACAACAGCGGAATGTTATTTCCCGATCGCAGCCCTGCCAAGTCTCATGCTAACTGGACCACCCCCACAATTGAGTGTCATTTAGAATCATCTAGCATGTCTATCACTGAGCACAAATTCCAAGCACATTGCACAAATTCCAACCACACAGCACAATCAGCAAACACAAAGAAAGAGAGAAGATCAGAATTCTATAGTAAGTGACTATTTTTGTAAAAATGTAATTTAATTTGATTTTGAGTTGATTACTTTGAATTAACATTATCATAGCTGAGTGAGGTGTACAGAGCTGGGCGCGGTCCCCGCTATAGCCATCCCCTCCATGTGGTCCGCACCAGTGGAGTCCGACAACTACAGCAAAGGATCTTAAAAAGGCTTAAGCGGGGTACTCTGAACAGCGGCGGAAAGCATCCCTGTCAGATTCCATCAGACTCCCAAGACACATCACCAGCAGGCACACCTTTTACACCTGAATCCCCGAGAGGAATGTGGTGGGTGCAAGTGGAGAGTTCAAGAGAGCTCGAGGACAGACGGGTACCTCTCGCGTCGCCATGACAGACATCCCTACTTCTCAGTATGCGCAAAAGGAAGGCCAGTGATGACCGACCTGATGGTTAAACTGGATCACAAGCGTGTTGTGAAAAAGCCACATGTTGTGTCTGTACTTAAGAGCACGAGGGCAATTTCTGCCCGCGAAACTCCAAACGCGGAAAAAGAACACCGGAGTGTCCGATTCCGATCGCAGCCCAACCAAGTCTTGTACTCACTGGGACACATCCTCAGTTGAATGCCTTAGGATCACCGAGCGTTTCGACCTCTTACGACAAGACGCTCTCCCCTAAGGAAGGTCCACCCAAAGATGCGCTTTTCTTTGGGGTGTGTCCCTCCTATGCTGCTCTACACTAGCCACTTTTGCATTTTGAAGAGATAGGATTTTTGGTTGTTTTTTGTAAAAAGCACCATTTGAGTAGTAAAATTCAAAGAATTCGCTCGTTGTGAGCACATTTGTATAAAATGTCTCAAAAACCAATGTTTTAAATTTGTTGAAAAAGACCAGTTTTAGAATTTTCACCCTTTTTAAGAAAACCAGAATTTAAAGTCAATTGAAGACATTAGAAAGGGAAACCCCCAGGACAAATTGCTGCACTCACATACAATTGCCATGCAGAACCACAGAGAGCGGTGGACGATTCCCAGCCCAGCAAAACAGGGGTTGTCATCCAGCAGAATGGCTTAGGAGCAGCCCCGACAAAGCGGTGCCTTCCCAGACATCCCACAGGATTATGCAGAACCAAGGCCAGCTGAGACAAAGCACAGCCTCCTTGGTCCAGCATAGACCCCGGGCAAGGGAAAAGACCAACTCTCTGTGTTCCATACACCGCACAACCCCAGAGAGTGGTAACACATAGCAAAAAACACAATGCTACATGCACCAAGAAAATGCTGTGCAGAACCACAGAGAGTGGTGGAGCATTCCCAGCCCAGCAAAACAGGGGTTGAAATCCTGCAGAATGGCTTAGGACCAGCCCCGACAAGGCGGTGCCTTCCCAGCCATCCCACAGGATTATGCAAGACCAAGGCCAGCTGAGACAAAGCCCAGCCTCCTTGGCCCAGCATAAACCCCGGGCAAGGGAAAAGACCAACTCTCTGTGTTCCATACACCGCTCAACCCCAGAGAGTGGTAGCACATAGCAAAACATAAATAAAACAGCAATATTGAAACCGGTGAGTGTATATTTACCAGATGGGGGTCTTCTATCCAGATGTCCTGATTTAAAGACCAGGCCTAGCTGCCTCTGGTCTATTATACTGACCCCCATCTGCATTATGGTGTCACTCTGAGGTGTTATGTAATGACACTTTTTTTGTGTAATTACAAAGTTATTACATTGTAATTACTTACTATGTTGTCTTCTGGTAGGAAATGATGATTTCCTGTAAAATTTGCTAGTTTTAGGTCACTTTTGACAAGGTTTAAGTGTGGAGGGAGCTGCAATGCATTGTGGGTAGTGGGAGGTCCCACCCCCTTTACTCTCCACATACTGTGTGGAAATCGTTTTTGTGTGTTGTAATGCTCTATTTACTGTTAACTGCCATGTTTGAAGACCCAGAACAATTATGAATTGTTGTGGAATTCATGTGTTGTGCTTTTGGTATGTCAGTGTTGTAATAAAAATGTGGAAAAATGTCATTGTATTGTGACTATGTGTATTCCCGTGTGGTCCTGTGTTAACAGCAGGGTGGGGGAAGGGAGCATTCAAAATGGCTGCTCCTGTGTCTCAAGTGAGAGCCCTTTGTTCCCATGTTTCTTTGTCTATGTAGTGGCTGCTCCCCTCTATCTTTTGGAGGAAAAAGTTCTTCCTTGAAGTTTTGAGTATGTTAACTCTGTTGTCTTTGTTTTAAACCTTGAAAAAAGTGAACCTTTTAGTATTATCTTTATAGTTTGAGATTTTATTGTAAGTATAATCCCGTTTTTCTCCTGTTGTAATGTCTAGTGGGAGGAGTCACCAATCTGGGCTGTTTGTCTTTGTGTCTATTTTGATGTCTTTTGTCAATATTTCTGGTAGGTATGACTTGTACTTTGTTGTTTATGTTAGTACTAGCCTCTGTACCTGTTTTTCTGTGAAAACAAATAAAGTTTATCTGTTGTTACTATGTCACTACTGTCTATAGCGTTTTTGCACCATGATCAAGGTGAGTAGTCTGCCCACTCACCTCTCAGGGGAAAATGTGACATAGCCACACCCCCAGTGCCTCTTGAGGCCACAATTGGGAGGTGCAGCTGTCAAAAGTCAAATCATTCACAGAAGCGGGCTCAGTAGGCCCCACCCTTTGCAACTACTCCCAGACATCACAACTCTGAAAATAATTATACCAACAATAATTATAATAGTAATAATGCTTATTATCAGTATTGTGGAAAAACAACTCCACAAAGGAAAAAGATTAGGGTTAGAGGAAAAGAATTGCATGAGAAAGAAAGAGATTAGGGTTAGAGGAAAATAACCCATGGGGGTTATAAATGATGGAAAATAAAGTGTGAAAAAATAATTAATTAATTAATTATGAAGAAAAAAGAAAATAGGGTTAGAAATAGTGAGGGTTATGGAAGATTAGGGTTAGAGAGAGTGAGGGTTATGAAAGGCTAGGGTTAGATATAGTGAGGGTTATGAAAGACCAAGGTCATGCAGGATTAGGGTTATGCATAAAGCAGTGTTATATATTAAGAAGGGAGTGGTTAGGGTTAGGATAAATAACAAGGCTGGGCATATAATAGAAAATAAACAAGAAAAACAAGAAGAAAAGAAGAAAGAAGAAAAGAGAAATTCGTGTGGTCAAACTTAGTTTTAGGCACCCAAAACCAGTGACCTTAGGTTTAGGCACCCAAAGTCAGTGATTTTAGGTTTAGGCACCCAAAATTAGTGACTTTAGGTTTAGGCACTCAAAAACAGTGACTTTTTAGGTTTAGGCACCCAAAATCAGTGACCTTAGGTTTAGGCACTCAAAAACAGTGACTTTAGGTTTAGGCATTAAAAACCCGTGACCTTAGGTTTAGGCACCCAAAGTCAGTGATTTTAGGTTTAGGCATTAAAAACCAGTGACCTTAGGTTTAGGCACCCAAAGTCAGTGATTTTAGGTTTAGGCACCCAAAATTAGTGACTTTAGGTTTAGGCGCTCAAAAACAGTGACTTTTTAGGTTTAGGCATTAAAAAACAGTGGCCTTAGGTTTAGGCACCCAAAGTCAGTGATTTTAGGTTTAGGCACTCCAAAACCAGTGACTTTTTAGGTTTAGGCACCCAAAACCAGTGACCTTAGGTTTAGGCATTAAAAAACAGTGACCTTAGGTTTAGGCACCCGAAACCAGTGACCTTAGGGTTAGGATAAAGAGGTTAGGGTTAGGCAATAAAGAGATGGTGGTTAAGGTTAGGATAGAAAATCGGGAAGGTTGTCTACAAGAAGACAGAGTGAAAAAGAGGAGAAAAAGGAAATAATGTTAGTGAGACGGTTAGGTTTAGGCATGAAGGAAACAGTGGTTAGGGTCAGGATAAAGAAGTCGGTGAGGTTGTATATTTTAGAATAATAATACGCAAGAAAAGTAATTGAGCAAGTAATATCAATAATAATTGGGAAAAAAGGGGGGGGGGGGGGGGGGGGGGGAAGAAATGTTTTGCTTCCTCAGTGCCTCTTCCAGTGTTGATGATTATGATGATGATGAGCAGCATGTCCCGGTGAAAGGACATTTGCTTTTGTTTCTTTGCGTCGTCAGTGGCTCATCCAGTGCTGTTGAGCATATCCCGGTGAGAGGACAGTTGCTGTGGGATGATGTGAGCGGTTCCGTGTTGACTATATCAGAGAGCTTTATTGCAAAGACTCACGGTCTGATAAGGCTGCCGATTATGACAGGGATAATCCTGTCTTGATTTAGGGTTTTTTGGCGGTCCGATTATCCCCTATATGATGTGAGAGATGATTTTGTTGATTGATTGTTTTAGCGTTGTAGCGGCGCCTGTATCAGCGGACCTTGTGACAGTGTCCCACGGACTGATAAGCTCGCTGATGACGAAACAATTCTGT
This sequence comes from Pagrus pagrus, assembly GCF_965226575.1. Taxonomy (NCBI): domain Eukaryota; kingdom Metazoa; phylum Chordata; class Actinopteri; order Spariformes; family Sparidae; genus Pagrus; species Pagrus pagrus. Next base: position 26,287 of record NW_028174992.1, read on the forward strand.
AGACGTTTTTTGAATCTCCATAGCTGTGGCTGAATTAGCAGACTTCAGTGTGAAGCCTGGCGGTCCGATTATCCCCCATATATGATGGGAGATGATTTTGTAGACGATATCCATCTTTCCCGCACTGGCTGCATTAACAGACATCATCGTGAAGCCTGCTGGTGCGATGATCTCCCAAATGATGGGGGATGATTTTGGTGACGATATCCATCTTTCCCGCACTGGCTGCATTAACAGACTTCATCGTGAAGCCTGCCGGTGCGATGATCTCCCACATGGTGAGAGATTATTTTGTTGGTTGAATTAGCCCTGTAGCAGCGTCTGTATCAGCGGACCTTGTGACAGAGTCCTACGGTCTGATACATCCGCCAGATTATGTTGTTGACGTGGTTTAGCGTAGTAGCGGCGTCTGTATCAGCGGACCTTGTGACAGAGTCCCATGGACTGATAAGCTCTCCTGATGATGAAACGATTTTGTAGACGTTTATTCCTCTACACAGCTTTGGCTGCATGAGCAGACTTCAGTGTGAAGCCTGGCGGTATGATACTCCCCCATATATGATGAGAGAGTCTATTTTGTTGACGCGACATAACTGCACAGCGGTGGCTGCATTAGTATCCTTTATTGATGTGATCCTCCTCCACATATTTGAGAGAATATGTTGTTGACGTTGTTTTAGCGTAGTAGCGGTTCCATATCCGGGGACCTTTTAACAGAGTTCCAGGGTTTGATAAGCACATTATTGGTGAGACAAGTTTGTAGACTTTATTAATCTACACAGCATCTGCTGCATTAGCATCCGTTAGTGCTGCGATACACCTCCACATATTGAGAGATTATTGTGCAGACGTTATGCATCTGCACAGCGTCGGTTCCATTATTGTTGACTTGATTGATCGTAGTAGTGGCGTCTGTATCAGCGGACCTTGTGACAGAGTCCTACGGGCTGATACGCACGCCGATGATGAGACAAGTTTGTAGACGTTATGTGATAGTCCCCCACATAATGGAAGATTATTTTGTTGACGCGACATATCCACATGGCTGTGGCTTCATTAGAATCCGCTATTGATGTGATACTCAACCACATATTGAGAGACTATTTTGTAGACGAGATGTATCCTCACAGCATTGGCTGAAGTGGCATCCTTTATTGATGTGATAGTCCTACACATATTGAAAGATTAGTTTTGGAGACGTTATGGATCCGCACAGCGTTGGCTGTATTAGTATCCTTTATTTATGTGATAGTCCTACACATAATCTTCACCGCGTTGGCTCCATTAACTTCCTTTATTGATGTGATAGTCCCACACATATTGAGAGATCATTGTGCAGACGTTATGCATCTGCACAGCGTCGGTTCCATTACTGTTGACTTGATTTATCGTAGTAGTGGCGTCTGTATCAGAGGACCTTGTGACAGAGTCCTACGGTCTGATACGCCTGCTGGATTATGTTGTTTTTTTAGCATGCTTTATTGATGTGATAGTCCTACACATATTGAGAGATTAGTTTGAAGACGTTATGGATCCGCACAGCGTTGGCTGTATTAGTATCCTTTATTATGTGATAGTCCTACACATAATCTTCACCGCGTTGGCTCCATTAACTTCCTTTATTGATGTGATAGTCCCACACATATTAAGAGATCATTGTGCAGACG
>NW_028174991.1:0-27848 GCF_965226575.1 Pagrus pagrus
TCAAACAGGTTTACTAGCCTGAACTGGTTGAATTTGGATCTTATTCATGGCAAAGGAGTTTTTACCTGGAATTTCATTCATTAAAGGTGAAAAGTGGCTTATGTGAAAAATGAGCGTTTCAGAGCGATTGGAGGCTGTTTTAGCACTGTACAGTCGCCTAAGGCTGAAAAGTGGCTTATGTGAAAAATGAGCGTTTCAGAGCGAGAGCAGCCTGTTTTTGCACTAAGCTGCATTTCACTGAAAAAAGGTCTTTCAACCAGGTTTACTAGCCTGAACTGGATGAATTTGGATCTTCTTCATGGCAAAGGAGTTTTTACCTGGAATTTCATTCATTAAAGGTGAAAAGTGGCTTATGTCAAAAATGAGCGTTTCAGAGCGATTGGAGGCTGTTTTAGCGCTGAAAAGTGGCTTATGTGAAAAATGAGCGTTTCAGAGCGAGAGCAGCCTGTTTTTGCACTAAGCTGCATTTCACTGAAAAAAGGTCTTTCAAACAGGTTTACTAGCCTCAACTGGTTGAATTTGGATCTTCTTCATGGCAAAGGAGTTTTTACCTGGAATTTCATTCATTAAAGGTGAAAAGTGGCTTATGTGAAAAATGAGCGTTTCAGAGCGATTGGAGGCTGTTTTAGCACTGTACAGTCGCCTAAGGCTGAAAAGTGGCTTATGTGAAAAATGAGCGTTTCAGAGCGAGAGCAGCCTGTTTTTGCACTAAGCTGCATTTCACTGAAAAAAGGTCTTTCAAACAGGTTTACTAGCCTGAACTTGTTGAATTTGGATCTTCTTCATGGCAAAGGAGTTTTCACCTGGAATTTAATTCATTAAGGCTGAAAAGTGGGTTATGTCAAAAATGAGCGTTTCAGAGCGATAGGAGGCTGTTTTAGCACTGTACAGTCTCCTAAGGCTGAAAAGTGGCTTATGTGAAAAATGAGCGTTTCAGAGCGAGAGCAGCCTGTTTTTGCACTAAGCTGCATTTCACTGAAAAAAGGTCTTTCAAACAGGTTTACTAGCCTGAACTGGTTGAATTTGGATCTTATTCATGGCAAAGGAGTTTTTACCTGGAATTTCATTCATTAAAGGTGAAAAGTGGGTTATGTCAAAAATGAGCGTTTCAGAGCGATTGGAGGCTGTTTTAGCGCTGAAAAGTGGCTTATGTGAAAAATGAGCGTTTCAGAGCGAGAGCAGCCTGTTTTTGCACTAAGCTGCATTTCACTGAAAAAAGGTCTTTCAAACAGGTTTACTAGCCTGAACTGGTTGAATTTGGATCTTCTTCATGGCAAAGGAGTTTTTACCTGGAATTTCATTCATTAAAGGTGAAAAGTGGCTTATGTCAAAAATGAGCGTTTCAGAGCGATAGGAGGCTGTTTTAGCACTGTACAGTTGCCTAAGGCTGAAAAGTGGCTTATGTGAAAAATGAGCGTTTCAGAGCGAGAGCAACCTGTTTTTGCACTAAGCTGCATTTCACTGAAAAAAGGTCTTTCAAACAGGTTTACTAGCCTGAACTGGTTGAATTTGGATCTTCTTCATGGCAAAGGAGTTTTTACCTGGAATTTCATTCATTAAAGGTGAAAAGTGGCTTATGTCAAAAATGAGCGTTTCAGAGCGATTGGAGGCTGTTTTAGCGCTGAAAAGTGGCTTATGTGAAAAATGAGCGTTTCAGAGCGAGAGCAGCCTGTTTTTGCACTAAGCTGCATTTCACTGAAAAAAGGTCTTTCAAACAGGTTTACTAGCCTGAACTGGTTGAATTTGGATCTTCTTCATGGCAAAGGAGTTTTTACCTGGAATTTCATTCATTAAAGGTGAAAAGTGGCTTATGTCAAAAATGAGCGTTTCAGAGCGATAGGAGGCTGTTTTAGCACTGTACAGTCGCCTAAGGCTGAAAAGTGGCTTATGTGAAAAATGAGCGTTTCAGAGCGAGAGCAACCTGTTTTTGCACTAAGCTGCATTTCACTGAAAAAAGGTCTTTCAAACAGGTTTACTAGCCTGAACTGGTTGAATTTGGATCTTCTTCATGGCAAAGGAGTTTTTACCTGGAATTTCATTCATTAAAGGTGAAAAGTGGCTTATGTCAAAAATGAGCGTTTCAGAGCGATTGGAGGCTGTTTTAGCGCTGAAAAGTGGCTTATGTGAAAAATGAGCGTTTCAGAGCGAGAGCAGCCTGTTTTTGCACTAAGCTGCATTTCACTGAAAAAAGGTCTTTCAAACAGGTTTACTAGCCTGAACTGGTTGAATTTGGATCTTCTTCATGGCAAAGGAGTTTTTACCTGGAATTTAATTCATTAAGGGTGAAAAGTGGGTTATGTGAAAAATGAGCGTTTCAGAGCGAGAGCAGCCTGTTTTTGCACTGTACAGTCGCCTAAGGCTGAAAAGTGGCTTATGTGAAAAATGAGCGTTTCAGAGCGATTGGAGGCTGTTTTAGCGCTGAAAAGTGGCTTATGTGAAAAATGAGCGTTTCAGAGCGAGAGCAGCCTGTTTTTGCACTGTACAGTCGCCTAAGGCTGAAAAGTGGCTTATGTGAAAAATGAGCGTTTCAGAGCGAGAGCAGCCTGTTTTTGCACTAAGCTGCATTTCACTGAAAAAAGGTCTTTCAACCAGGTTTACTAGCCTGAACTGGATGAATTTGGATCTTCTTCATGGCAAAGGAGTTTTTACCTGGAATTTCATTCATTAAAGGTGAAAAGTGGCTTATGTCAAAAATGAGCGTTTCAGAGCGATTGGAGGCTGTTTTAGCGCTGAAAAGTGGCTTATGTGAAAAATGAGCGTTTCAGAGCGAGAGCAGCCTGTTTTTGCACTAAGCTGCATTTCACTGAAAAAAGGTCTTTCAAACAGGTTTACTAGCCTGAACTGGTTGAATTTGGATCTTATTCATGGCAAAGGAGTTTTTACCTGGAATTTCATTCATTAAAGGTGAAAAGTGGCTTATGTGAAAAATGAGCGTTTCAGAGCGATTGGAGGCTGTTTTAGCACTGTACAGTCGCCTAAGGCTGAAAAGTGGCTTATGTGAAAAATGAGCGTTTCAGAGCGAGAGCAGCCTGTTTTTGCACTAAGCTGCATTTCACTGAAAAAAGGTCTTTCAAACAGGTTTACTAGCCTGAACTGGTTGAATTTGGATCTTATTCATGGCAAAGGAGTTTTTACCTGGAATTTCATTCATTAAAGGTGAAAAGTGGCTTATGTGAAAAATGAGCGTTTCAGAGCGATTGGAGGCTGTTTTAGCACTGTACAGTCGCCTAAGGCTGAAAAGTGGCTTATGTGAAAAATGAGCGTTTCAGAGCGAGAGCAGCCTGTTTTTGCACTAAGCTGCATTTCACTGAAAAAAGGTCTTTCAACCAGGTTTACTAGCCTGAACTGGATGAATTTGGATCTTCTTCATGGCAAAGGAGTTTTTACCTGGAATTTCATTCATTAAAGGTGAAAAGTGGCTTATGTCAAAAATGAGCGTTTCAGAGCGATTGGAGGCTGTTTTAGCGCTGAAAAGTGGCTTATGTGAAAAATGAGCGTTTCAGAGCGAGAGCAGCCTGTTTTTGCACTAAGCTGCATTTCACTGAAAAAAGGTCTTTCAAACAGGTTTACTAGCCTCAACTGGTTGAATTTGGATCTTCTTCATGGCAAAGGAGTTTTTACCTGGAATTTAATTCATTAAGGGTGAAAAGTGGGTTATGTGAAAAATGAGCGTTTCAGAGCGAGAGCAGCCTGTTTTTGCACTAAGCTGCATTTCACTGAAAAAAGGTCTTTCAAACAGGTTTACTAGCCTGAACTGGTTGAATTTGGATCTTCTTCATGGCAAATGAGTTTTTACCTGGAATTTAATTCATTAAGGCTGAAAAGTGGGTTATGTCAAAAATGAGCGTTTCAGAGCGATAGGAGGCTGTTTTAGCACTGTACAGTCGCCTAAGGCTGAAAAGTGGCTTATGTGAAAAATGAGCGTTTCAGAGCGAGAGCAGCCTGTTTTTGCACTAAGCTGCATTTCACTGAAAAGAGGTCTTTCAAACAGGTTTACTAGCCTGAACTGGTTGAATTTGGATCTTCTTCATGGCAAAGGAGTTTTTACCTGGAATTTAATTCATTAAGGCTGAAAAGTGGGTTATGTCAAAAATGAGCGTTTCAGAGCGATAGGAGGCTGTTTTAGCACTGTACAGTCGCCTAAGGCTGAAAAGTGGCTTATGTGAAAAATGAGCGTTTCAGAGCGAGAGCAGCCTGTTTTTGCACTAAGCTGCATTTCACTGAAAAAAGGTCTTTCAAACAGGTTTACTAGCCTCAACTGGTTGAATTTGGATCTTCTTCATGGCAAAGGAGTTTTTACCTGGAATTTAATTCATTAAGGGTGAAAAGTGGGTTATGTGAAAAATGAGCGTTTCAGAGCGAGAGCAGCCTGTTTTTGCACTAAGCTGCATTTCACTGAAAAAAGGTCTTTCAAACAGGTTTACTAGCCTGAACTGGTTGAATTTGGATCTTATTCATGGCAAAGGAGTTTTTACCTGGAATTTAATTCATTAAGGCTGAAAAGTGGGTTATGTGAAAAATGAGCGTTTCAGAGCGATAGGAGGCTGTTTTAGCACTGTACAGTCGCCTAAGGCTGAAAAGTGGCTTATGTGAAAAATGAGCGTTTCAGAGCGAGAGCAGCCTGTTTTTGCACTAAGCTGCATTTCACTGAAAAAAGGTCTTTCAAACAGGTTTACTAGCCTGAACTGGTTGAATTTGGATCTTATTCATGGCAAAGGAGTTTTTACCTGGAATTTAATTCATTAAGGCTGAAAAGTGGGTTATGTCAAAAATGAGCGTTTCAGAGCGATAGGAGGCTGTTTTAGCACTGTACAGTCGCCTAAGGCTGAAAAGTGGCTTATGTGAAAAATGAGCGTTTCAGAGCGAGAGCAGCCTGTTTTTGCACTAAGCTGCATTTCACTGAAAAAAGGTCTTTCAAACAGGTTTACTAGCCTGAACTGGTTGAATTTGGATCTTCTTCATGGCAAAGGAGTTTTTACCTGGAATTTCATTCATTAAAGGTGAAAAGTGGCTTATGTCAAAAATGAGCGTTTCAGAGCGATTGGAGGCTGTTTTAGCGCTGAAAAGTGGCTTTTGTGAAAAATGAGCGTTTCAGAGCGAGAGCAGCCTGTTTTTGCACTAAGCTGCATTTCACTGAAAAAAGGTCTTTCAAACAGGTTTACTAGCCTGAACTGGTTGAATTTGGATCTTCTTCATGGCAAAGGAGTTTTCACCTGGAATTTAATTCATTAAGGCTGAAAAGTGGGTTATGTCAAAAATGAGCGTTTCAGAGCGATAGGAGGCTGTTTTAGCACTGTACAGTCTCCTAAGGCTGAAAAGTGGCTTATGTGAAAAATGAGCGTTTCAGAGCGAGAGCAGCCTGTTTTGGCACTAAGCTGCATTTCACTGAAAAAAGGTCTTTCAACCAGGTGTACTAGCCTGAACTGGTTGAATTTGGATCTTCTTCATGGCAAAGGAGTTTTTACCTGGAATTTCATTCATTAAAGGTGAAAAGTGGCTTATGTCAAAAATGAGCGTTTCAGAGCGAGAGCAGCCTGTTTTTGCACTAAGCTGCATTTCACTGAAAAAAGGTCTTTCAAACAGGTTTACTAGCCTGAACTGGTTGAATTTGGATCTTCTTCATGGCAAAGGAGTTTTTACCTGGAATTTCATTCATTAAAGGTGAAAAGTGGCTTATGTCAAAAATGAGCGTTTCAGAGCGATTGGAGGCTGTTTTAGCACTGTACAGTCGCCTAAGGCTGAAAAGTGGCTTATGTGAAAAATGAGCGTTTCAGAGCGAGAGCAGCCTGTTTTTGCACTAAGCTGCATTTCACTGAAAAAAGGTCTTTCAACCAGGTTAACTAGCCTGAACTGGATGAATTTGGATCTTCTTCATGGCAAAGGAATTTTTACCTGGAATTTCATTCATTAAAGGTGAAAAGTGGCTTATGTCAAAAATGAGCGTTTCAGAGCGATTGGAGGCTGTTTTAGCGCTGAAAAGTGGCTTATGTGAAAAATGAGCGTTTCAGAGCGAGAGCAGCCTGTTTTTGCACTAAGCTGCATTTCACTGAAAAAAGGTCTTTCAAACAGGTTTACTAGCCTGAACTGGTTGAATTTGGATCTTCTTCATGGCAAAGGAGTTTTTACCTGGAATTTCATTCATTAAAGGTGAAAAGTGGCTTATGTCAAAAATGAGCGTTTCAGAGCGATTGGAGGCTGTTTTAGCACTGCACAGTCGCCTAAGGCTGAAAAGTGGCTTATGTGAAAAATGAGCGTTTCAGAGCGAGAGCAGCCTGTTTTTGCACTAAGCTGCATTTCACTGAAAAAAGGTCTTTCAAACAGGTTTACTAGCCTGAACTGGTTGAATTTGGATCTTATTCATGGCAAAGGAGTTTTTACCTGGAATTTCATTCATTAAAGGTGAAAAGTGGGTTATGTCAAAAATGAGCGTTTCAGAGCGATAGGAGGCTGTTTTAGCACTGTACAGTCTCCTAAGGCTGAAAAGTGGCTTATGTGAAAAATGAGCGTTTCAGAGCGAGAGCAGCCTGTTTTTGCACTAAGCTGCATTTCACTGAAAAAAGGTCTTTCAAACAGGTTTACTAGCCTGAACTGGTTGAATTTGGATCTTATTCATGGCAAAGGAGTTTTTACCTGGAATTTCATTCATTAAAGGTGAAAAGTGGGTTATGTCAAAAATGAGCGTTTCAGAGCGATTGGAGGCTGTTTTAGCGCTGAAAAGTGGCTTATGTGAAAAATGAGCGTTTCAGAGCGAGAGCAGCCTGTTTTTGCACTAAGCTGCATTTCACTGAAAAAAGGTCTTTCAAACAGGTTTACTAGCCTGAACTGGTTGAATTTGGATCTTCTTCATGGCAAATGAGTTTTTACCTGGAATTTAATTCATTAAGGCTGAAAAGTGGGTTATGTCAAAAATGAGCGTTTCAGAGCGATAGGAGGCTGTTTTAGCACTGTACAGTCGCCTAAGGCTGAAAAGTGGCTTATGTGAAAAATGAGCGTTTCAGAGCGAGAGCAGCCTGTTTTTGCACTAAGCTGCATTTCACTGAAAAAAGGTCTTTCAAACAGGTTTACTAGCCTGAACTGGTTGAATTTGGATCTTCTTCATGGCAAAGGAGTTTTTACCTGGAATTTCATTCATTAAAGGTGAAAAGTGGCTTATGTCAAAAATGAGCGTTTCAGAGCGATTGGAGGCTGTTTTAGCGCTGAAAAGTGGCTTATGTGGAAAAATGAGCGTTTCAGAGCGAGAGCAGCCTGTTTTTGCACTAAGCTGCATTTCACTGAAAAAAGGTCTTTCAAACAGGTTTACTAGCCTGAACTGGTTGAATTTGGATCTTCTTCATGGCAAAGGAGTTTTTACCTGGAATTTCATTCATTAAAGGTGAAAAGTGGCTTATGTCAAAAATGAGCGTTTCAGAGCGATTGGAGGCTGTTTTAGCGCTGAAAAGTGGCTTTTGTGAAAAATGAGCGTTTCAGAGCGATAGGAGGCTGTTTTAGCACTGTACAGTCGCCTAAGGCTGAAAAGTGGCTTATGTGAAAAATGAGCGTTTCAGAGCGAGAGCAGCCTGTTTTTGCACTAAGCTGCATTTCACTGAAAAAAGGTCTTTCAAACAGGTTTACTAGCCTGAACTGGTTGAATTTGGATCTTCTTCATGGCAAAGGAGTTTTTACCTGGAATTTCATTCATTAAAGGTGAAAAGTGGCTTATGTCAAAAATGAGCGTTTCAGAGCGATTGGAGGCTGTTTTAGCGCTGAAAAGTGGCTTTTGTGAAAAATGAGCGTTTCAGAGCGAGAGCAGCCTGTTTTTGCACTAAGCTGCATTTCACTGAAAAAAGGTCTTTCAAACAGGTTTACTAGCCTGAACTGGTTGAATTTGGATCTTCTTCATGGCAAAGGAGTTTTCACCTGGAATTTAATTCATTAAGGCTGAAAAGTGGGTTATGTCAAAAATGAGCGTTTCAGAGCGATAGGAGGCTGTTTTAGCACTGTACAGTCTCCTAAGGCTGAAAAGTGGCTTATGTGAAAAATGAGCGTTTCAGAGCGAGAGCAGCCTGTTTTGGCACTAAGCTGCATTTCACTGAAAAAAGGTCTTTCAACCAGGTGTACTAGCCTGAACTGGTTGAATTTGGATCTTCTTCATGGCAAAGGAGTTTTTACCTGGAATTTCATTCATTAAAGGTGAAAAGTGGCTTATGTCAAAAATGAGCGTTTCAGAGCGAGAGCAGCCTGTTTTTGCACTAAGCTGCATTTCACTGAAAAAAGGTCTTTCAAACAGGTTTACTAGCCTGAACTGGTTGAATTTGGATCTTCTTCATGGCAAAGGAGTTTTTACCTGGAATTTCATTCATTAAAGGTGAAAAGTGGCTTATGTCAAAAATGAGCGTTTCAGAGCGATAGGAGGCTGTTTTAGCACTGTACAGTCTCCTAAGGCTGAAAAGTGGCTTATGTGAAAAATGAGCGTTTCAGAGCGAGAGCAGCCTGTTTTTGCACTAAGCTGCATTTCACTGAAAAAAGGTCTTTCAAACAGGTTTACTAGCCTGAACTGGTTGAATTTGGATCTTCTTCATGGCAAAGGAGTTTTTACCTGGAATTTCATTCATTAAAGGTGAAAAGTGGCTTATGTCAAAAATGAGCGTTTCAGAGCGATTGGAGGCTGTTTTAGCACTGTACAGTCGCCTAAGGCTGAAAAGTGGCTTATGTGAAAAATGAGCGTTTCAGAGCGAGAGCAGCCTGTTTTTGCACTAAGCTGCATTTCACTGAAAAAAGGTCTTTCAAACAGGTTTACTAGCCTGAACTGGTTGAATTTGGATCTTCTTCATGGCAAAGGAGTTTTTACCTGGAATTTCATTCATTAAAGGTGAAAAGTGGGTTATGTCAAAAATGAGCGTTTCAGAGCGAGAGGAGGCTGTTTTTGCACTGTACAGTCGCCTATAAGGCTGAAAAGTGGCTTATGTGAAAAATGAGCGTTTCAGAGCGAGAGCAGCCTGTTTTTGCACTAAGCTGCATTTCACTGAAAAAAGGTCTTTCAAACAGGTTTACTAGCCTGAACTGGTTGAATTTGGATCTTCTTCATGGCAAAGGAGTTTTTACCTGGAATTTCATTCATTAAAGGTGAAAAGTGGCTTATGTCAAAAATGAGCGTTTCAGAGCGATTGGAGGCTGTTTTAGCGCTGAAAAGTGGCTTATGTGAAAAATGAGCGTTTCAGAGCGAGAGCAGCCTGTTTTTGCACTAAGCTGCATTTCACTGAAAAAAGGTCTTTCAAACAGGTTTACTAGCCTGAACTGGTTGAATTTGGATCTTCTTCATGGCAAAGGAGTTTTTACCTGGAATTTCATTCATTAAAGGTGAAAAGTGGCTTATGTCAAAAATGAGCGTTTCAGAGCGATTGGAGGCTGTTTTAGCACTGTACAGTCGCCTAAGGCTGAAAAGTGGCTTATGTGAAAAATGAGCGTTTCAGAGCGAGAGCAGCCTGTTTTTGCACTAAGCTGCATTTCACTGAAAAAAGGTCTTTCAAACAGGTTTACTAGCCTGAACTGGTTGAATTTGGATCTTATTCATGGCAAAGGAGTTTTTACCTGGAATTTCATTCATTAAAGGTGAAAAGTGGGTTATGTCAAAAATGAGCGTTTCAGAGCGAGAGGAGGCTGTTTTTGCACTGTACAGTCGCCTATAAGGCTGAAAAGTGGCTTATGTGAAAAATGAGCGTTTCAGAGCGAGAGCAGCCTGTTTTGGCACTAAGCTGCATTTCACTGAAAAAAGGTCTTTCAACCAGGTTTACTAGCCTGAACTGGATGAATTTGGATCTTCTTCATGGCAAAGGAATTTTTACCTGGAATTTCATTCATTAAAGGTGAAAAGTGGCTTATGTCAAAAATGAGCGTTTCAGAGCGATTGGAGGCTGTTTTAGCGCTGAAAAGTGGCTTATGTGAAAAATGAGCGTTTCAGAGCGAGAGCAGCCTGTTTTTGCACTAAGCTGCATTTCACTGAAAAAAGGTCTTTCAAACAGGTTTACTAGCCTGAACTGGTTGAATTTGGATCTTCTTCATGGCAAAGGAGTTTTTACCTGGAATTTCATTCATTAAAGGTGAAAAGTGGCTTATGTCAAAAATGAGCGTTTCAGAGCGATTGGAGGCTGTTTTAGCGCTGAAAAGTGGCTTATGTGAAAAATGAGCGTTTCAGAGCGAGAGGAGGCTGTTTTTGCACTAAGCTGCATTTCACTGAAAAAAGGTCTTTCAAACAGGTTTACTAGCCTGAACTGGTTGAATTTGGATCTTCTTCATGGCAAAGGAGTTTTTACCTGGAATTTAATTCATTAAGGGTGAAAAGTGGGTTATGTGAAAAATGAGCGTTTCAGAGCGAGAGCAGCCTGTTTTTGCACTAAGCTGCATTTCACTGAAAAAAGGTCTTTCAAACAGGTTTACTAGCCTGAACTTGTTGAATTTGGATCTTCTTCATGGCAAAGGAGTTTTCACCTGGAATTTAATTCATTAAGGCTGAAAAGTGGGTTATGTCAAAAATGAGCGTTTCAGAGCGATAGGAGGCTGTTTTAGCACTGTACAGTCTCCTAAGGCTGAAAAGTGGCTTATGTGAAAAATGAGCGTTTCAGAGCGAGAGCAGCCTGTTTTGGCACTAAGCTGCATTTCACTGAAAAAAGGTCTTTCAACCAGGTTTACTAGCCTGAACTGGTTGAATTTGGATCTTCTTCATGGCAAAGGAGTTTTTACCTGGAATTTCATTCATTAAAGGTGAAAAGTGGCTTATGTCAAAAATGAGCGTTTCAGAGCGATTGGAGGCTGTTTTAGCACTGTACAGTCGCCTATAAGGCTGAAAAGTGGCTTATGTGAAAGATGAGCGTTTCAGAGCGAGAGCAGCCTGTTTTGGCACTAAGCTGCATTTCACTGAAAAAAGGTCTTTCAACCAGGTTTACTAGCCTGAACTGGATGAATTTGGATCTTCTTCATGGCAAAGGAGTTTTTACCTGGAATTTCATTCATTAAAGGTGAAAAGTGGCTTATGTCAAAAATGAGCGTTTCAGAGCGATTGGAGGCTGTTTTAGCGCTGAAAAGTGGCTTATGTGAAAAATGAGCGTTTCAGAGCGAGAGCAGCCTGTTTTTGCACTAAGCTGCATTTCACTGAAAAAAGGTCTTTCAAACAGGTTTACTAGCCTGAACTGGTTGAATTTGGTTCTTATTCATGGCAAAGGAGTTTTTACCTGGAATTTCATTCATTAAAGGTGAAAAGTGGCTTATGTCAAAAATGAGCGTTTCAGAGCGATTGGAGGCTGTTTTAGCGCTGAAAAGTGGCTTATGTGAAAAATGAGCGTTTCAGAGCGAGAGCAGCCTGTTTTTGCACTAAGCTGCATTTCACTGAAAAAAGGTCTTTCAAACAGGTTTACTAGCCTGAACTGGTTGAATTTGGATCTTCTTCATGGCAAATGAGTTTTTACCTGGAATTTAATTCATTAAGGCTGAAAAGTGGGTTATGTCAAAAATGAGCGTTTCAGAGCGATAGGAGGCTGTTTTAGCACTGTACAGTCGCCTAAGGCTGAAAAGTGGCTTATGTGAAAAATGAGCGTTTCAGAGCGAGAGCAGCCTGTTTTGGCACTAAGCTGCATTTCACTGAAAAAAGGTCTTTCAACCAGGTTTACTAGCCTGAACTGGATGAATTTGGATCTTCTTCATGGCAAAGGAGTTTTTACCTGGAATTTCATTCATTAAAGGTGAAAAGTGGCTTATGTCAAAAATGAGCGTTTCAGAGCGATTGGAGGCTGTTTTAGCGCTGAAAAGTGGCTTATGTGAAAAATGAGCGTTTCAGAGCGAGAGCAGCCTGTTTTTGCACTAAGCTGCATTTCACTGAAAAAAAGTCTTTCAAACAGGTTTACTAGCCTGAACTGGTTGAATTTGGATCTTCTTCATGGCAAAGGAGTTTTTACCTGGAATTTCATTCATTAAAGGTGAAAAGTGGCTTATGTCAAAAATGAGCGTTTCAGAGCGATTGGAGGCTGTTTTAGCACTGTACAGTCGCCTAAGGCTGAAAAGTGGCTTATGTGAAAAATGAGCGTTTCAGAGCGAGAGCAGCCTGTTTTTGCACTAAGCTGCATTTCACTGAAAAAAGGTCTTTCAAACAGGTTTACTAGCCTGAACTGGTTGAATTTGGATCTTCTTCATGGCAAAGGAGTTTTTACCTGGAATTTCATTCATTAAAGGTGAAAAGTGGCTTATGTCAAAAATGAGCGTTTCAGAGCGATTGGAGGCTGTTTTAGCACTGTACAGTCGCCTAAGGCTGAAAAGTGGCTTATGTGAAAAATGAGCGTTTCAGAGCGATTGGAGGCTGTTTTACCGCTGAAAAGTGGCTTATGTGAAAAATGAGCGTTTCAGAGCGAGAGGAGGCTGTTTTTGCACTGTACAGTCGCCTATAAGGCTGAAAAGTGGCTTATGTGAAAAATGAGCGTTTCAGAGCGAGAGCAGCCTGTTTTGGCACTAAGCTGCATTTCACTGAAAAAAGGTCTTTCAACCAGGTTTACTAGCCTGAACTGGATGAATTTGGATCTTCTTCATGGCAAAGGAGTTTTTACCTGGAATTTAATTCATTAAGGCTGAAAAGTGGGTTATGTCAAAAATGAGCGTTTCAGAGCGATAGGAGGCTGTTTTAGCACTGTACAGTCGCCTAAGGCTGAAAAGTGGCTTATGTGAAAAATGAGCGTTTCAGAGCGAGAGGAGGCTGTTTTTGCACTGTACAGTCGCCTATAAGGCTGAAAAGTGGCTTATGTGAAAAATGAGCGTTTCAGAGCGAGAGCAGCCTGTTTTGGCACTAAGCTGCATTTCACTGAAAAAAGGTCTTTCAACCAGGTTTACTAGCCTGAACTGGATGAATTTGGATCTTCTTCATGGCAAAGGAGTTTTTACCTGGAATTTCATTCATTAAAGGTGAAAAGTGGCTTATGTCAAAAATGAGCGTTTCAGAGCGATTGGAGGCTGTTTTAGCACTGTACAGTCGCCTAAGGCTGAAAAGTGGCTTATGTGAAAAATGAGCGTTTCAGAGCGAGAGGAGGCTGTTTTTGCACTGTACAGTCGCCTATAAGGCTGAAAAGTGGCTTATGTGAAAAATGAGCGTTTCAGAGCGAGAGCAGCCTGTTTTTGCACTAAGCTGCATTTCACTGAAAAAAGGTCTTTCAAACAGGTTTACTAGCCTGAACTGGTTGAATTTGGATCTTCTTCATGGCAAAGGAGTTTTTACCTGGAATTTAATTCATTAAGGGTGAAAAGTGGGTTATGTGAAAAATGAGCGTTTCAGAGCGAGAGCAGCCTGTTTTTGCACTGTACAGTCGCCTAAGGCTGAAAAGTGGCTTATGTGAAAAATGAGCGTTTCAGAGCGAGAGCAACCTGTTTTTGCACTAAGCTGCATTTCACTGAAAAAAGGTCTTTCAAACAGGTTTACTAGCCTGAACTGGTTGAATTTGGATCTTATTCATGGCAAAGGAGTTTTTACCTGGAATTTCATTCATTAAAGGTGAAAAGTGGGTTATGTCAAAAATGAGCGTTTTCAGAGCGATAGGAGGCTGTTTTAGCACTGTACAGTCTCCTAAGGCTGAAAAGTGGCTTATGTGAAAAATGAGCGTTTCAGAGCGAGAGCAGCCTGTTTTTGCACTAAGCTGCATTTCACTGAAAAAAGGTCTTTCAAACAGGTTTACTAGCCTGAACTGGTTGAATTTGGATCTTCTTCATGGCAAATGAGTTTTTACCTGGAATTTAATTCATTAAGGCTGAAAAGTGGGTTATGTCAAAAATGAGCGTTTCAGAGCGATAGGAGGCTGTTTTAGCACTGTACAGTCGCCTAAGGCTGAAAAGTGGCTTATGTGAAAAATGAGCGTTTCAGAGCGAGAGCAGCCTGTTTTTGCACTAAGCTGCATTTCACTGAAAAAAGGTCTTTCAAACAGGTCTACTAGCCTGAACTGGTTGAATTTGGATCTTCTTCATGGCAAAGGAGTTTTTACCTGGAATTTCATTCATTAAAGGTGAAAAGTGGCTTATGTCAAAAATGAGCGTTTCAGAGCGATTGGAGGCTGTTTTAGCGCTGAAAAGTGGCTTTTGTGAAAAATGAGCGTTTCAGAGCGAGAGCAGCCTGTTTTTGCACTAAGCTGCATTTCACTGAAAAAAGGTCTTTCAAACAGGTTTACTAGCCTGAACTGGTTGAATTTGGATCTTCTTCATGGCAAAGGAGTTTTTACCTGGAATTTCATTCATTAAAGGTGAAAAGTGGCTTATGTCAAAAATGAGCGTTTCAGAGCGAGAGGAGGCTGTTTTTGCACTGTACAGTCGCCTATAAGGCTGAAAAGTGGCTTATGTGAAAAATGAGCGTTTCAGAGCGAGAGCAGCCTGTTTTGGCACTAAGCTGCATTTCACTGAAAAAAGGTCTTTCAACCAGGTTTACTAGCCTGAACTGGATGAATTTGGATCTTCTTCATGGCAAAGGAATTTTTACCTGGAATTTCATTCATTAAAGGTGAAAAGTGGCTTATGTCAAAAATGAGCGTTTCAGAGCGATTGGAGGCTGTTTTAGCGCTGAAAAGTGGCTTATGTGAAAAATGAGCGTTTCAGAGCGAGAGCAGCCTGTTTTGGCACTAAGCTGCATTTCACTGAAAAAAGGTCTTTCAACCAGGTTTACTAGCCTGAACTGGATGAATTTGGATCTTCTTCATGGCAAAGGAGTTTTTACCTGGAATTTCATTCATTAAAGGTGAAAAGTGGCTTATGTCAAAAATGAGCGTTTCAGAGCGATTGGAGGCTGTTTTAGCACTGTACAGTCGCCTAAGGCTGAAAAGTGGCTTATGTGAAAAATGAGCGTTTCAGAGCGAGAGGAGGCTGTTTTTGCACTGTACAGTCGCCTATAAGGCTGAAAAGTGGCTTATGTGAAAAATGAGCGTTTCAGAGCGAGAGCAGCCTGTTTTTGCACTAAGCTGCATTTCACTGAAAAAAGGTCTTTCAAACAGGTTTACTAGCCTGAACTGGTTGAATTTGGATCTTCTTCATGGCAAAGGAGTTTTTACCTGGAATTTAATTCATTAAGGGTGAAAAGTGGGTTATGTGAAAAATGAGCGTTTCAGAGCGAGAGCAGCCTGTTTTTGCACTGTACAGTCGCCTAAGGCTGAAAAGTGGCTTATGTGAAAAATGAGCGTTTCAGAGCGAGAGCAGCCTGTTTTTGCACTAAGCTGCATTTCACTGAAAAAAGGTCTTTCAAACAGGTTTACTAGCCTGAACTGGTTGAATTTGGATCTTCTTCATGGCAAAGGAGTTTTTACCTGGAATTTAATTCATTAAGGCTGAAAAGTGGGTTATGTCAAAAATGAGCGTTTCAGAGCGATAGGAGGCTGTTTTAGCACTGTACAGTCTCCTAAGGCTGAAAAGTGGCTTATGTGAAAAATGAGCGTTTCAGAGCGAGAGCAGCCTGTTTTTGCACTAAGCTGCATTTCACTGAAAAAAGGTCTTTCAAACAGGTTTACTAGCCTGAACTGGTTGAATTTGGATCTTCTTCATGGCAAAGGAGTTTTTACCTGGAATTTCATTCATTAAAGGTGAGAAGTGGCTTATGTCAAAAATGAGCGTTTCAGAGCGATTGGAGGCTGTTTTAGCGCTGAAAAGTGGCTTATGTGAAAAATGAGCGTTTCAGAGCGAGAGCAGCCTGTTTTTGCACTGTACAGTCGCCTAAGGCTGAAAAGTGGCTTATGTGAAAAATGAGCGTTTCAGAGCGAGAGCAGCCTGTTTTTGCACTAAGCTGCATTTCACTGAAAAAAGGTCTTTCAAACAGGTTTACTAGCCTGAACTGGTTGAATTTGGTTCTTCTTCATGGCAAATGAGTTTTTACCTGGAATTTCATTCATTAAGGCTGAAAAGTGGCTTATGTCAAAAATGAGCGTTTCAGAGCGATAGGAGGCTGTTTTAGCACTGTACAGTCGCCTAAGGCTGAAAAGTGGCTTATGTGAAAAATGAGCGTTTCAGAGCGAGAGCAGCCTGTTTTTGCACTAAGCTGCATTTCACTGAAAAAAGGTCTTTCAAACAGGTTTACTAGCCTGAACTGGTTGAATTTGGATCTTCTTCATGGCAAAGGAGTTTTTACCTGGAATTTCATTCATTAAAGGTGAAAAGTGGCTTATGTCAAAAATGAGCGTTTCAGAGCGATTGGAGGCTGTTTTAGCGCTGAAAAGTGGCTTATGTGAATAATGAGCGTTTCAGAGCGAGAGCAGCCTGTTTTTGCACTAAGCTGCATTTCACTGAAAAAAGGTCTTTCAAACAGGTTTACTAGCCTGAACTGGTTGAATTTGGATCTTCTTCATGGCAAAGGAGTTTTTACCTGGAATTTCATTCATTAAAGGTGAAAAGTGGCTTATGTCAAAAATGAGCGTTTCAGAGCGATTGGAGGCTGTTTTAGCGCTGAAAAGTGGCTTATGTGAAAAATGAGCGTTTCAGAGCGAGAGCAGCCTGTTTTTGCACTAAGCTGCATTTCACTGAAAAAAGGTCTTTCAAACAGGTTTAATAGCCTGAACTGGTTGAATTTGGATCTTCTTCATGGCAAAGGAGTTTTTACCTGGAATTTCATTCATTAAAGGTGAAAAGTGGCTTATGTCAAAAATGAGCGTTTCAGAGCGATTGGAGGCTGTTTTAGCGCTGAAAAGTGGCTTATGTGAAAAATGAGCGTTTCAGAGCGAGAGCAGCCTGTTTTTGCACTGTCCAGTCGCCTAAGGCTGAAAAGTGGCTTATGTGAAAAATGAGCGTTTCAGAGCGAGAGCAGCCTGTTTTTGCACTAAGCTGCATTTCACTGAAAAAAGGTCTTTCAAACAGGTTTACTAGCCTGAACTGGTTGAATTTGGTTCTTCTTCATGGCAAATGAGTTTTTACCTGGAATTTAATTCATTAAGGCTGAAAAGTGGCTTATGTCAAAAATGAGCGTTTCAGAGCGATAGCAGCCTGTTTTTGCACTGTACAGTCGCCTAAGGCTGAAAAGTGGCTTATGTGAAAAATGAGCGTTTCAGAGCGAGAGCAGCCTGTTTTTGCACTAAGCTGCATTTCACTGAAAAAAGGTCTTTCAAACAGGTTTACTAGCCTGAACTGGTTGAATTTGGATCTTCTTCATGGCAAAGGAGTTTTTACCTGGAATTTCATTCATTAAAGGTGAAAAGTGGCTTATGTCAAAAATGAGCGTTTCAGAGCGATTGGAGGCTGTTTTAGCGCTGAAAAGTGGCTTATGTGAAAAATGAGCGTTTCAGAGCGAGAGCAGCCTGTTTTTGCACTAAGCTGCATTTCACTGAAAAAAGGTCTTTCAAACAGGTTTACTAGCCTGAACTGGTTGAATTTGGATCTTCTTCATGGCAAAGGAGTTTTTACCTGGAATTTAATTAATTAAGGCTGAAAAGTGGGTTATGTCAAAAATGAGCGTTTCAGAGCGATAGGAGGCTGTTTTAGCACTGTACAGTCTCCTAAGGCTGAAAAGTGGCTTATGTGAAAAATGAGCGTTTCAGAGCGAGAGCAGCCTGTTTTTGCACTAAGCTGCATTTCACTGAAAAAAGGTCTTTCAAACAGGTTTACTAGCCTGAACTGGTTGAATTTGGATCTTCTTCATGGCAAAGGAGTTTTTACCTGGAATTTAATTCATTAAGGGTGAAAAGTGGGTTATGTGAAAAATGAGCGTTTCAGAGCGAGAGCAGCCTGTTTTTGCACTGTACAGTCGCCTAAGGCTGAAAAGTGGCTTATGTGAAAAATGAGCGTTTCAGAGCGAGAGCAGCCTGTTTTTGCACTAAGCTGCATTTCACTGAAAAAAGGTCTTTCAAACAGGTTTACTAGCCTGAACTGGTTGAATTTGGATCTTCTTCATGGCAAAGGAGTTTTTACCTGGAATTTCATTCATTAAAGGTGAAAAGTGGCTTATGTCAAAAATGAGCGTTTCAGAGTGATTGGAGGCTGTTTTAGCGCTGAAAAGTGGCTTATGTGAAAAATGAGCGTTTCAGAGCGAGAGCAGCCTGTTTTTGCACTAAGCTGCATTTCACTGAAAAAGGTCTTTCAAACAGGTTTAATAGCCTGAACTGGTTGAATTTGGATCTTCTTCATGGCAAAGGAGTTTTTACCTGGAATTTCATTCATTAAAGGTGAAAAGTGGCTTATGTCAAAAATGAGCGTTTCAGAGCGATTGGAGGCTGTTTTAGCGCTGAAAAGTGGCTTATGTGAAAAATGAGCGTTTCAGAGCGAGAGCAGCCTGTTTTTGCACTGTCCAGTCGCCTAAGGCTGAAAAGTGGCTTATGTGAAAAATGAGCGTTTCAGAGCGAGAGCAGCCTGTTTTTGCACTAAGCTGCATTTCACTGAAAAAAGGTCTTTCAAACAGGTTTACTAGCCTGAACTGGTTGAATTTGGTTCTTCTTCATGGCAAATGAGTTTTTACCTGGAATTTCATTCATTAAGGCTGAAAAGTGGCTTATGTGAAAAATGAGCGTTTCAGAGCGAGAGCAGCCTGTTTTTGCACTAAGCTGCATTTCACTGAAAAAAGGTCTTTCAAACAGGTTTACTAGCCTGAACTGGTTGAATTTGGTTCTTCTTCATGGCAAATGAGTTTTTACCTGGAATTTCATTCATTAAGGCTGAAAAGTGGCTTATGTCAAAAATGAGCGTTTCAGAGCGATAGGAGGCTGTTTTAGCACTGTACAGTCGCCTAAGGCTGAAAAGTGGCTTATGTGAAAAATGAGCGTTTCAGAGCGAGAGCAGCCTGTTTTTGCACTAAGCTGCATTTCACTGAAAAAAGGTCTTTCAAACAGGTTTACTAGCCTGAACTGGTTGAATTTGGATCTTCTTCATGGCAAAGGAGTTTTTACCTGGAATTTCATTCATTAAAGGTGAAAAGTGGCTTATGTCAAAAATGAGCGTTTCAGAGCGATTGGAGGCTGTTTTAGCGCTGAAAAGTGGCTTATGTGAAAAATGAGCGTTTCAGAGCGAGAGCAGCCTGTTTTTGCACTAAGCTGCATTTCACTGAAAAAAGGTCTTTCAAACAGGTTTACTAGCCTGAACTGGTTGAATTTGGATCTTCTTCATGGCAAAGGAGTTTTTACCTGGAATTTCATTCATTAAAGGTGAAAAGTGGCTTATGTCAAAAATGAGCGTTTCAGAGCGATTGGAGGCTGTTTTAGCGCTGAAAAGTGGCTTATGTGAAAAATGAGCGTTTCAGAGCGAGAGCAGCCTGTTTTTGCACTAAGCTGCATTTCACTGAAAAAAGGTCTTTCAAACAGGTTTACTAGCCTGAACTGGTTGAATTTGGATCTTCTTCATGGCAAAGGAGTTTTTACCTGGAATTTAATTAATTAAGGCTGAAAAGTGGGTTATGTCAAAAATGAGCGTTTCAGAGCGATAGGAGGCTGTTTTAGCACTGTACAGTCTCCTAAGGCTGAAAAGTGGCTTATGTGAAAAATGAGCGTCTTAGAGCGAGAGCAGCCTGTTTTTGCACTAAGCTGCATTTCACTGAAAAAAGGTCTTTCAAACAGGTTTACTAGCCTGAACTGGTTGAATTTGGATCTTCTTCATGGCAAAGGAGTTTTTACCTGGAATTTAATTCATTAAGGGTGAAAAGTGGGTTATGTGAAAAATGAGCGTTTCAGAGCGAGAGCAGCCTGTTTTTGCACTGTACAGTCGCCTAAGGCTGAAAAGTGGCTCATGTGAAAAATGAGCGTTTCAGAGCGAGAGCAGCCTGTTTTTGCACTAAGCTGCATTTCACTGAAAAAAGGTCTTTCAAACAGGTTTACTAGCCTGAACTGGTTGAATTTGGATCTTCTTCATGGCAAAGGAGTTTTTACCTGGAATTTCATTCATTAAAGGTGAAAAGTGGCTTATGTCAAAAATGAGCGTTTCAGAGTGATTGGAGGCTGTTTTAGCGCTGAAAAGTGGCTTATGTGAAAAATGAGCGTTTCAGAGCGAGAGCAGCCTGTTTTTGCACTAAGCTGCATTTCACTGAAAAAAGGTCTTTCAAACAGGTTTAATAGCCTGAACTGGTTGAATTTGGATCTTCTTCATGGCAAAGGAGTTTTTACCTGGAATTTCATTCATTAAAGGTGAAAAGTGGCTTATGTCAAAAATGAGCGTTTCAGAGCGATTGGAGGCTGTTTTAGCGCTGAAAAGTGGCTTATGTGAAAAATGAGCGTTTCAGAGCGAGAGCAGCCTGTTTTTGCACTGTCCAGTCGCCTAAGGCTGAAAAGTGGCTTATGTGAAAAATGAGCGTTTCAGAGCGAGAGCAGCCTGTTTTTGCACTAAGCTGCATTTCACTGAAAAAAGGTCTTTCAAACAGGTTTACTAGCCTGAACTGGTTGAATTTGGTTCTTCTTCATGGCAAATGAGTTTTTACCTGGAATTTCATTCATTAAGGCTGAAAAGTGGCTTATGTCAAAAATGAGCGTTTCAGAGCGATAGGAGGCTGTTTTAGCACTGTACAGTCGCCTAAGGCTGAAAAGTGGCTTATGTGAAAAATGAGCGTTTCAGAGCGAGAGCAGCCTGTTTTTGCACTAAGCTGCATTTCACTGAAAAAAGGTCTTTCAAACAGGTTTACTAGCCTGAACTGGTTGAATTTGGATCTTCTTCATGGCAAAGGAGTTTTTACCTGGAATTTCATTCATTAAAGGTGAAAAGTGGCTTATGTCAAAAATGAGCGTTTCAGAGCGATTGGAGGCTGTTTTAGCGCTGAAAAGTGGCTTATGTGAAAAATGAGCGTTTCAGAGCGAGAGCAGCCTGTTTTTGCACTAAGCTGCATTTCACTGAAAAAAGGTCTTTCAAACAGGTTTACTAGCCTGAACTGGTTGAATTTGGATCTTCTTCATGGCAAAGGAGTTTTTACCTGGAATTTCATTCATTAAAGGTGAAAAGTGGCTTATGTCAAAAATGAGCGTTTCAGAGCGATTGGAGGCTGTTTTAGCGCTGAAAAGTGGCTTATGTGAAAAATGAGCGTTTCAGAGCGAGAGCAGCCTGTTTTTGCACTAAGCTGCATTTCACTGAAAAAAGGTCTTTCAAACAGGTTTAATAGCCTGAACTGGTTGAATTTGGATCTTCTTCATGGCAAAGGAGTTTTTACCTGGAATTTCATTCATTAAAGGTGAAAAGTGGCTTATGTCAAAAATGAGCGTTTCAGAGCGATTGGAGGCTGTTTTAGCGCTGAAAAGTGGCTTATGTGAAAAATGAGCGTTTCAGAGCGAGAGCAGCCTGTTTTTGCACTGTCCAGTCGCCTAAGGCTGAAAAGTGGCTTATGTGAAAAATGAGCGTTTCAGAGCGAGAGCAGCCTGTTTTTGCACTAAGCTGCATTTCACTGAAAAAAGGTCTTTCAAACAGGTTTACTAGCCTGAACTGGTTGAATTTGGTTCTTCTTCATGGCAAATGAGTTTTTACCTGGAATTTAATTCATTAAGGCTGAAAAGTGGCTTATGTCAAAAATGAGCGTTTCAGAGCGATAGCAGCCTGTTTTTGCACTGTACAGTCGCCTAAGGCTGAAAAGTGGCTTATGTGAAAAATGAGCGTTTCAGAGCGAGAGCAGCCTGTTTTTGCACTAAGCTGCATTTCACTGAAAAAAGGTCTTTCAAACAGGTTTACTAGCCTGAACTGGTTGAATTTGGTTCTTCTTCATGGCAAATGAGTTTTTACCTGGAATTTCATTCATTAAGGCTGAAAAGTGGCTTATGTCAAAAATGAGCGTTTCAGAGCGATAGGAGGCTGTTTTAGCACTGTACAGTCGCCTAAGGCTGAAAAGTGGCTTATGTGAAAAATGAGCGTTTCAGAGCGAGAGCAGCCTGTTTTTGCACTAAGCTGCATTTCACTGAAAAAAGGTCTTTCAAACAGGTTTACTAGCCTGAACTGGTTGAATTTGGATCTTCTTCATGGCAAAGGAGTTTTTACCTGGAATTTCATTCATTAAAGGTGAAAAGTGGCTTATGTCAAAAATGAGCGTTTCAGAGCGATTGGAGGCTGTTTTAGCGCTGAAAAGTGGCTTATGTGAAAAATGAGCGTTTCAGAGCGAGAGCAGCCTGTTTTTGCACTAAGCTGCATTTCACTGAAAAAAGGTCTTTCAAACAGGTTTACTAGCCTGAACTGGTTGAATTTGGATCTTCTTCATGGCAAAGGAGTTTTTACCTGGAATTTCATTCATTAAAGGTGAAAAGTGGCTTATGTCAAAAATGAGCGTTTCAGAGTGATTGGAGGCTGTTTTAGCGCTGAAAAGTGGCTTATGTGAAAAATGAGCGTTTCAGAGCGAGAGCAGCCTGTTTTTGCACTAAGCTGCATTTCACTGAAAAAAGGTCTTTCAAACAGGTTTAATAGCCTGAACTGGTTGAATTTGGATCTTCTTCATGGCAAAGGAGTTTTTACCTGGAATTTCATTCATTAAAGGTGAAAAGTGGCTTATGTCAAAAATGAGCGTTTCAGAGCGATTGGAGGCTGTTTTAGCGCTGAAAAGTGGCTTATGTGAAAAATGAGCGTTTCAGAGCGAGAGCAGCCTGTTTTTGCACTGTCCAGTCGCCTAAGGCTGAAAAGTGGCTTATGTGAAAAATGAGCGTTTCAGAGCGAGAGCAGCCTGTTTTTGCACTAAGCTGCATTTCACTGAAAAAAGGTCTTTCAAACAGGTTTACTAGCCTGAACTGGTTGAATTTGGTTCTTCTTCATGGCAAATGAGTTTTTACCTGGAATTTAATTCATTAAGGCTGAAAAGTGGCTTATGTCAAAAATGAGCGTTTCAGAGCGATAGCAGCCTGTTTTTGCACTGTACAGTCGCCTAAGGCTGAAAAGTGGCTTATGTGAAAAATGAGCGTTTCAGAGCGAGAGCAGCCTGTTTTTGCACTAAGCTGCATTTCACTGAAAAAAGGTCTTTCAAACAGGTTTACTAGCCTGAACTGGTTGAATTTGGATCTTCTTCATGGCAAAGGAGTTTTTACCTGGAATTTCATTCATTAAAGGTGAAAAGTGGCTTATGTCAAAAATGAGCGTTTCAGAGCGATTGGAGGCTGTTTTAGCGCTGAAAAGTGGCTTATGTGAAAAATGAGCGTTTCAGAGCGAGAGCAGCCTGTTTTTGCACTAAGCTGCATTTCACTGAAAAAAGGTCTTTCAAACAGGTTTACTAGCCTGAACTGGTTGAATTTGGATCTTCTTCATGGCAAAGGAGTTTTTACCTGGAATTTAATTAATTAAGGCTGAAAAGTGGGTTATGTCAAAAATGAGCGTTTCAGAGCGATAGGAGGCTGTTTTAGCACTGTACAGTCTCCTAAGGCTGAAAAGTGGCTTATGTGAAAAATGAGCGTTTCAGAGCGAGAGCAGCCTGTTTTTGCACTAAGCTGCATTTCACTGAAAAAAGGTCTTTCAAACAGGTTTACTAGCCTGAACTGGTTGAATTTGGATCTTCTTCATGGCAAAGGAGTTTTTACCTGGAATTTAATTCATTAAGGGTGAAAAGTGGGTTATGTGAAAAATGAGCGTTTCAGAGCGAGAGCAGCCTGTTTTTGCACTGTACAGTCGCCTAAGGCTGAAAAGTGGCTTATGTGAAAAATGAGCGTTTCAGAGCGAGAGCAGCCTGTTTTTGCACTAAGCTGGATTTCACTGAAAAAAGGTCTTTCAAACAGGTTTACTAGCCTGAACTGGTTGAATTTGGATCTTCTTCATGGCAAAGGAGTTTTTACCTGGAATTTCATTCATTAAAGGTGAAAAGTGGCTTATGTCAAAAATGAGCGTTTCAGAGCGATTGGAGGCTGTTTTAGCGCTGAAAAGTGGCTTATGTGAAAAATGAGCGTTTCAGAGCGAGAGCAGCCTGTTTTGGCACTAAGCTGCATTTCACTGAAAAAAGGTCTTTCAACCAGGTTTACTAGCCTGAACTGGATGAATTTGGATCTTCTTCATGGCAAAGGAGTTTTTACCTGGAATTTCATTCATTAAAGGTGAAAAGTGGCTTATGTCAAAAATGAGCGTTTCAGAGCGATTGGAGGCTGTTTTAGCGCTGAAAAGTGGCTTATGTGAAAAATGAGCGTTTCAGAGCGAGAGCAGCCTGTTTTTGCACTGTACAGTCGCCTAAGGCTGAAAAGTGGCTTATGTGAAAAATGAGCGTTTCAGAGCGAGAGCAGCCTGTTTTTGCACTAAGCTGCATTTCACTGAAAAAAGGTCTTTCAAACAGGTTTACTAGCCTGAACTGGTTGAATTTGGATCTTCTTCATGGCAAAGGAGTTTTTACCTGGAATTTCATTCATTAAAGGTGAAAAGTGGCTTATGTCAAAAATGAGCGTTTCAGAGCGATTGGAGGCTGTTTTAGCGCTGAAAAGTGGCTTATGTGAAAAATGAGCGTTTCAGAGCGAGAGCAGCCTGTTTTTGCACTAAGCTGCATTTCACTGAAAAAAGGTCTTTCAAACAGGTTTACTAGCCTGAACTGGTTGAATTTGGTTCTTCTTCATGGCAAATGAGGTTTTACCTGGAATTTAATTCATTAAGGCTGAAAAGTGGCTTATGTCAAAAATGAGCGTTTCAGAGCGATAGGAGGCTGTTTTAGCACTGTACAGTCGCCTAAGGCTGAAAAGTGGCTTATGTGAAAAATGAGCGTTTCAGAGCGAGAGCAGCCTGTTTTTGCACTAAGCTGCATTTCACTGAAAAAAGGTCTTTCAAACAGGTTTACTAGCCTGAACTGGTTGAATTTGGATCTTCTTCATGGCAAAGGAGTTTTTACCTGGAATTTAATTCATTAAGGCTGAAAAGTGGGTTATGTCAAAAATGAGCGTTTCAGAGCGATAGGAGGCTGTTTTAGCACTGTACAGTCTCCTAAGGCTGAAAAGTGGCTTATGTGAAAAATGAGCGTTTCAGAGCGAGAGGAGGCTGTTTTTGCACTGTACAGTCGCCTATAAGGCTGAAAAGTGGCTTATGTGAAAAATGAGCGTTTCAGAGCGAGAGCAGCCTGTTTTGGCACTAAGCTGCATTTCACTGAAAAAAGGTCTTTCAACCAGGTTTACTAGCCTGAACTGGATGAATTTGGATCTTCTTCATGGCAAAGGAGTTTTTACCTGGAATTTCATTCATTAAAGGTGAAAAGTGGCTTATGTCAAAAATGAGCGTTTCAGAGCGATTGGAGGCTGTTTTAGCACTGTACAGTCGACTAAGGCTGAAAAGTGGCTTATGTGAAAAATGAGCGTTTCAGAGCGAGAGGAGGCTGTTTTTGCACTGTACAGTCGCCTATAAGGCTGAAAAGTGGCTTATGTGAAAAATGAGCGTTTCAGAGCGAGAGCAGCCTGTTTTTGCACTAAGCTGCATTTCACTGAAAAAAGGTCTTTCAAACAGGTTTACTAGCCTGAACTGGTTGAATTTGGTTCTTCTTCATGGCAAATGAGTTTTTACCTGGAATTTAATTCATTAAGGCTGAAAAGTGGGTTATGTCAAAAATGAGCGTTTCAGAGCGAGAGGAGGCTGTTTTTGCACTGTACAGTCGCCTATAAGGCTGAAAAGTGGCTTATGTGAAAAATGAGCGTTTCAGAGCGAGAGCAGCCTGTTTTTGCACTAAGCTGCATTTCACTGAAAAAAGGTCTTTCAAACAGGTTTACTAGCCTGAACTGGTTGAATTTGGATCTTCTTCATGGCAAAGGAGTTTTTACCTGGAATTTAATTCATTAAGGCTGAAAAGTGGGTTATGTCAAAAATGAGCGTTTCAGAGCGATAGGAGGCTGTTTTAGCACTGTACAGTCGCCTAAGGCTGAAAAGTGGCTTATGTGAAAAATGAGCGTTTCAGAGCGAGAGGAGGCTGTTTTTGCACTGTACAGTCGCCTATAAGGCTGAAAAGTGGCTTATGTGAAAAATGAGCGTTTCAGAGCGAGAGCAGCCTGTTTTGGCACTAAGCTGCATTTCACTGAAAAAAGGTCTTTCAACCAGGTTTACTAGCCTGAACTGGATGAATTTGGATCTTCTTCATGGCAAAGGAGTTTTTACCTGGAATTTCATTCATTAAAGGTGAAAAGTGGCTTATGTCAAAAATGAGCGTTTCAGAGCGATTGGAGGCTGTTTTAGCGCTGAAAAGTGGCTTATGTGAAAAATGAGCGTTTCAGAGCGAGAGCAGCCTGTTTTTGCACTAAGCTGCATTTCACTGAAAAAAGGTCTTTCAAACAGGTTTAATAGCCTGAACTGGTTGAATTTGGATCTTCTTCATGGCAAAGGAGTTTTTACCTGGAATTTCATTCATTAAAGGTGAAAAGTGGCTTATGTCAAAAATGAGCGTTTCAGAGCGATTGGAGGCTGTTTTAGCGCTGAAAAGTGGCTTATGTGAAAAATGAGCGTTTCAGAGCGAGAGCAGCCTGTTTTTGCACTGTCCAGTCGCCTAAGGCTGAAAAGTGGCTTATGTGAAAAATGAGCGTTTCAGAGCGAGAGCAGCCTGTTTTTGCACTAAGCTGCATTTCACTGAAAAAAGGTCTTTCAAACAGGTTTACTAGCCTGAACTGGTTGAATTTGGTTCTTCTTCATGGCAAATGAGTTTTTACCTGGAATTTAATTCATTAAGGCTGAAAAGTGGCTTATGTCAAAAATGAGCGTTTCAGAGCGATAGCAGCCTGTTTTTGCACTGTACAGTCGCCTAAGGCTGAAAAGTGGCTTATGTGAAAAATGAGCGTTTCAGAGCGAGAGCAGCCTGTTTTTGCACTAAGCTGCATTTCACTGAAAAAAGGTCTTTCAAACAGGTTTACTAGCCTGAACTGGTTGAATTTGGATCTTCTTCATGGCAAAGGAGTTTTTACCTGGAATTTCATTCATTAAAGGTGAAAAGTGGCTTATGTCAAAAATGAGCGTTTCAGAGCGATTGGAGGCTGTTTTAGCGCTGAAAAGTGGCTTATGTGAAAAATGAGCGTTTCAGAGCGAGAGCAGCCTGTTTTTGCACTAAGCTGCATTTCACTGAAAAAAGGTCTTTCAAACAGGTTTACTAGCCTGAACTGGTTGAATTTGGATCTTCTTCATGGCAAAGGAGTTTTTACCTGGAATTTAATTAATTAAGGCTGAAAAGTGGGTTATGTCAAAAATGAGCGTTTCAGAGCGATAGGAGGCTGTTTTAGCACTGTACAGTCTCCTAAGGCTGAAAAGTGGCTTATGTGAAAAATGAGCGTTTCAGAGCGAGAGCAGCCTGTTTTTGCACTAAGCTGCATTTCACTGAAAAAAGGTCTTTCAAACAGGTTTACTAGCATGAACTGGTTGAATTTGGATCTTCTTCATGGCAAAGGAGTTTTTACCTGGAATTTAATTCATTAAGGGTGAAAAGTGGGTTATGTGAAAAATGAGCGTTTCAGAGCGAGAGCAGCCTGTTTTTGCACTGTACAGTCGCCTAAGGCTGAAAAGTGGCTTATGTGAAAAATGAGCGTTTCAGAGCGAGAGCAGCCTGTTTTTGCACTAAGCTGCATTTCACTGAAAAAAGGTCTTTCAAACAGGTTTACTAGCCTGAACTGGTTGAATTTGGATCTTCTTCATGGCAAAGGAGTTTTTACCTGGAATTTCATTCATTAAAGGTGAAAAGTGGCTTATGTCAAAAATGAGCGTTTCAGAGTGATTGGAGGCTGTTTTAGCGCTGAAAAGTGGCTTATGTGAAAAATGAGCGTTTCAGAGCGAGAGCAGCCTGTTTTTGCACTAAGCTGCATTTCACTGAAAAAAGGTCTTTCAAACAGGTTTAATAGCCTGAACTGGTTGAATTTGGATCTTCTTCATGGCAAAGGAGTTTTTACCTGGAATTTCATTCATTAAAGGTGAAAAGTGGCTTATGTCAAAAATGAGCGTTTCAGAGCGATTGGAGGCTGTTTTAGCGCTGAAAAGTGGCTTATGTGAAAAATGAGCGTTTCAGAGCGAGAGCAGCCTGTTTT
>NW_028174990.1:15000-17500 GCF_965226575.1 Pagrus pagrus
GAAGAGAACCGCAGTTTGGCGGGCCGCCCGCCGCCGCACGTGTCCGAAGGAGCACCCCGTGGCCTGGGAAGAAGTCTGCGGTGTCCCGAGGCCCAGCTCTGGAGGCCTCTGTTTTCGAAAACTGGGTTTCTGTAATCGTGCGGAAGGTGGCTTGCAAAACCCCCCCAGGAACGACTTTCCACCGTGACCACGGGAAACGGCCCCGTGGTCACGGTGGAAGGGCGCTTGCAAACACCCCCCAGAAAAAAAAAAAAAAATTTCGACCGTGACCACGGGAAAAAGTACCCTACTTTGGCCCTTTTTCTCGTGGTCACGGTGGAAGGGCGCTTGCAAACACCCCCCAGAAAAAAAAAAATATTTCGACCGTGACCACGGGAAAAAAGGACCCTACTTTGGGCCTTTTTCTCGTGGTCACGGTGGAAGGGCGCTTGCAAACACCCCCAGAAAAAAAAATAAAAAATAAAAAAAATACTTCGACCGTGACCACGGAAAACGGACCCTACTTGGGCCTTTTTCTCGTGGTCACGGTGGAAGGGCGCTTGCAAACACCCCCAGAAAAAAAAAAAAAAAATTTCGACCGTGACCACGGGAAAACGGACCCTACTTGGGCCCGTTTTCTCGTGGTCACGGTGGAAGGGCGCTTGCAAACACCCCCCAGAAAAAAAAAAAAATTTCGACCGTGACCACGGGAAACCGGACCCTACTTGGGCCCGTTTTCTCGTGGTCACGGTGTAAGGGCGCTTGCAAACACCCCCCAGAAAAAAAAAAAAATTCGACCGTGACCACGAGAAAACGGCCAAGTAGGGTCCGTTTTCCCGTGGTCACGGTCGAAAACACTTAGAATTATTTTTTCGCTCCCCTGGTACTCCCCTTCCCATAAGCGTACAGAAGGTAGCTTGAAAAACCCCCCCAGGAACAACTCTCGACCGTGACCACGGGAGACGGCCCCCGTGGTCACGGTGGAAGGGCGCTTGCAAAACCCCCCCAGAAAAAAAAAAAAAATTTCGACCGTGACCACGGGAAAAATGACCCTACTTTGGCCGTTTTTCTCGTGGTCACGGTCAAAATTTTTTTTTTGCTCCGCTCAGAGCCTAAGTGTTTTCGACCGTGACCACGGGAAAAATGACCCTACTTGGGCCGTTTTTCTCGTGGTCACGGTCAAAATTTTTTTTTTGCTCCTCTCACAGCCTAAGTGTTTTCCACCGTGACCACGGGAAAAAGGACCCTACTTGGGCCGTTTTTCTCGTGGTCACGGTCAAATTTTTTTTTTTGCTCCTCTCCACAGCCTAAGTGTTTTCCACCGTGACCACGGGAAAACGGACCCTACTTGGGCCGTTTTTCTCGTGGTCACGGTCGAAAATTATTTTTTGCTCCTCTCCACAGCCTAAGTGTTTTCCACCGTGACCACGGGAAAACGGACCCTACTTGGGCCGTTTTTCTCGTGGTCACGGTCGAAAATTATTTTTTGCTCCTCTCCACAGCCTAAGTGTTTTCCACCGTGCCCCAGCCAGGTGCCTTCCACAGGCCTAACCCTAAGCAGGGGAGACCAGCCCTGGCCCCAGCCCTGGCCCCAGCCCCAGCCAGCTGCCTCCCACACGCCTAACCCTAAGCAGGGGAGACCAGGCCGGGCTCCAGCCCCAGCCAGCTGCCTCCCACACGCCTAACCCTAAGCAGGGGAGACCAGCCCTGGCCCCAGCCCTGGCCCCAGCCCCAGCCAGCTGCCTCCCACACGCCTGACCCTAAGCAGGGGAGACCAGGCCGGGCTCCAGCCCCAGCCAGCTGCCTCCCACACGCCTAACCCTAAGCAGGGGAGACCAGCCCGGGCTCCAGCCTCCAGCCAGCTGCCTCCCACACGCCTAACCCTAAGCCGGGGAGGCCAGGCCGGGCTCCGGCCCCAGCCAGCTGCCTTCCGGAGGCCCTGCCGCCTCACCACCACACCTAACCCTTACCCTAACCCTAACCCTAACCCTCCAGCCCCAGCCAGCTGCCTCCCACACGCCTAACCCTAAGCCGGGGAGACCAGGCCGGGCTCCAGCCCTGGCCCCAGCCCCAGCCCCAGCCAGCTGCCTCCCACACGCCTAACCCTAAGCCGGGGAGACCAGGCCGGGCTCCAGCCCTGGCCCCAGCCCCAGCCCCAGCCAGCTGCCTCCCACACGCCTAACCCTAAGCCGGGGAGACCAGGCCGGGCTCCAGCCCTGGCCCCAGCCCCAGCCCCAGCCAGCTGCCTCCCACACGCCTAACCCTAAGCCGGGGAGACCAGGCCGGGCTCCAGCCCTGGCCCCAGCCCCAGCCCCAGCCAGCTGCCTCCCACACGCCTAACCCTAAGCCGGGGAGACCAGGCCGGGCTCCAGCCCTGGCCCCAGCCCCAGCCCCAGCCAGCTGCCTCCCACACGCCTAACCCTAAGCCGGGGAGACCAGGCCGGGCTCCAGCCCTGGCCCCAGCCCCAGCCCCAGCCAGCTGCCTCCCACACGCCTAACCCTAAGCCGGGGAGACCAGCCC
>NW_028174989.1:0-27310 GCF_965226575.1 Pagrus pagrus
CTGGAATTTCATTCATTAAAGGTGAAAAGTGGCTTATGTCAAAAATGAGCGTTTCAGAGCGATTGGAGGCTGTTTTAGCACTGTACAGTCGCCTAAGGCTGAAAAGTGGCTTATGTGAAAAATGAGCGTTTCAGAGCGAGAGCAGCCTGTTTTTGCACTAAGCTGCATTTCACTGAAAAAAGGTCTTTCAAACAGGTTTACTAGCCTGAACTGGTTGAATTTGGATCTTCTTCATGGCAAAGGAGTTTTCACCTGGAATTTAATTCATTAAGGCTGAAAAGTGGGTTATGTCAAAAATGAGCGTTTCAGAGCGATAGGAGGCTGTTTTAGCACTGTACAGTCTCCTAAGGCTGAAAAGTGGCTTATGTGAAAAATGAGCGTTTCAGAGCGAGAGCAGCCTGTTTTTGCACTAAGCTGCATTTCACTGAAAAAAGGTCTTTCAAACAGGTTTACTAGCCTGAACTGGTTGAATTTGGATCTTATTCATGGCAAAGGAGTTTTTACCTGGAATTTCATTCATTAAAGGTGAAAAGTGGGTTATGTCAAAAATGAGCGTTTCAGAGCGATTGGAGGCTGTTTTAGCGCTGAAAAGTGGCTTATGTGAAAAATGAGCGTTTCAGAGCGAGAGCAGCCTGTTTTTGCACTAAGCTGCATTTCACTGAAAAAAGGTCTTTCAAACAGGTTTATTAGCCTGAACTGGTTGAATTTGGATCTTCTTCATGGCAAAGGAGTTTTCACCTGGAATTTAATTCATTAAGGCTGAAAAGTGGGGTATGTCAAAAATGAGCGTTTCAGAGCGATAGGAGGCTGTTTTAGCACTGTACAGTCTCCTAAGGCTGAAAAGTGGCTTATGTGAAAAATGAGCGTTTCAGAGCGAGAGCAGCCTGTTTTTGCACTAAGCTGCATTTCACTGAAAAAAGGTCTTTCAAACAGGTTTACTAGCCTGAACTGGTTGAATTTGGATCTTCTTCATGGCAAAGGAGTTTTTACCTGGAATTTCATTCATTAAAGGTGAAAAGTGGCTTATGTCAAAAATGAGCGTTTCAGAGCGATTTGAGGCTGTTTTAGCACTGTACAGTCGCCTAAGGCTGAAAAGTGGCTTATGTGAAAAATGAGCGTTTCAGAGCGAGAGCAGCCTGTTTTTGCACTAAGCTGCATTTCACTGAAAAAAGGTCTTTCAAACAGGTTTACTAGCCTGAACTGGTTGAATTTGGATCTTCTTCATGGCAAAGGAGTTTTCACCTGGAATTTAATTCATTAAGGCTGAAAAGTGGGTTATGTCAAAAATGAGCGTTTCAGAGCGATAGGAGGCTGTTTTAGCACTGTACAGTCGCCTAAGGCTGAAAGTGGCTTATGTGAAAAATGAGCGTTTCAGAGCGAGAGCAGCCTGTTTTTGCACTAAGCTGCATTTCACTGAAAAAAGGTCTTTCAAACAGGTTTACTAGCCTGAACTGGTTGAATTTGGATCTTCTTCATGGCAAAGGAGTTTTCACCTGGAATTTAATTCATTAAGGCTGAAAAGTGGGTTATGTCAAAAATGAGCGTTTCAGAGCGATAGGAGGCTGTTTTAGCACTGTACAGTCTCCTAAGGCTGAAAAGTGGCTTATGTGAAAAATGAGCGTTTCAGAGCGAGAGCAGCCTGTTTTTGCACTAAGCTGCATTTCACTGAAAAAAGGTCTTTCAAACAGGTTTACTAGCCTGAACTGGTTGAATTTGGATCTTATTCATGGCAAAGGAGTTTTTACCTGGAATTTCATTCATTAAAGGTGAAAAGTGGGTTATGTCAAAAATGAGCGTTTCAGAGCGATTGGAGGCTGTTTTAGCGCTGAAAAGTGGCTTATGTCAAAAATGAGCGTTTCAGAGCGATTGGAGGCTGTTTTAGCGCTGAAAAGTGGCTTATGTCAAAAATGAGCGTTTCAGAGCGATTGGAGGCTGTTTTAGCACTGTACAGTCGCCTAAGGCTGAAAAGTGGCTTATGTGAAAAATGAACGTTTCAGAGCGAGAGCAGCCTGTTTTTGCACTAAGCTGCATTTCACTGAAAAAAGGTCTTTCAAACAGGTTTACTACCCTGAACTGGTTGAATTTGGGTCTTCTTCATGGCAAAGGAGTTTTTACCTGGAATTTCATTCATTAAAGGTGAAAAGTGGCTTATGTCAAAAATGAGCGTTTCAGAGCGATTGGAGGCTGTTTTAGCACTGTACAGTCGCCTAAGGCTGAAAAGTGGCTTATGTGAAAAATGAGCGTTTCAGAGCGAGAGCAGCCTGTTTTTGCACTAAGCTGCATTTCACTGAAAAAAGGTCTTTCAAACAGGTTTACTAGCCTGAACTGGTTGAATTTGGATCTTCTTCATGGCAAAGGAGTTTTCACCTGGAATTTAATTCATTAAGGCTGAAAAGTGGGTTATGTCAAAAATGAGCGTTTCAGAGCGATAGGAGGCTGTTTTAGCACTGTACAGTCGCCTAAGGCTGAAAAGTGGCTTATGTGAAAAATGAGCGTTTCAGAGCGAGAGCAGCCTGTTTTTGCACTAAGCTGCATTTCACTGAAAAAAGGTCTTTCAAACAGGTTTACTAGCCTGAACTGGTTGAATTTGGATCTTCTTCATGGCAAAGGAGTTTTCACCTGGAATTTAATTCATTAAGGCTGAAAAGTGGGTTATGTCAAAAATGAGCGTTTCAGAGCGATAGGAGGCTGTTTTAGCACTGTACAGTCTCCTAAGGCTGAAAAGTGGCTTATGTGAAAAATGAGCGTTTCAGAGCGAGAGCAGCCTGTTTTTGCACTAAGCTGCATTTCACTGAAAAAAGGTCTTTCAAACAGGTTTACTAGCCTGAACTGGTTGAATTTGGATCTTCTTCATGGCAAAGGAGTTTTTACCTGGAATTTCATTCATTAAAGGTGAAAAGTGGGTTATGTCAAAAATGAGCGTTTCAGAGCGATTGGAGGCTGTTTTAGCGCTGAAAAGTGGCTTATGTGAAAAATGAGCGTTTCAGAGCGAGAGCAGCCTGTTTTTGCACTAAGCTGCATTTCACTGAAAAAAGGTCTTTCAAACAGGTTTACTAGCCTGAACTGGTTGAATTTGGATCTTCTTCATCGCAAATGAGTTTTTACCTGGAATTTAATTCATTAAGGCTGAAAAGTGGCTTATGTCAAAAATGAGCGTTTCAGAGCGATTGGAGGCTGTTTTAGCGCTGAAAAGTGGCTTATGTCAAAAATGAGCGTTTCAGAGCGATTGGAGGCTGTTTTAGCACTGTACAGTCGCCTAAGGCTGAAAAGTGGCTTATGTGAAAAATGAGCGTTTCAGAGCGAGAGCAGCCTGTTTTTGCACTAAGCTGCATTTCACTGAAAAAAGGTCTTTCAAACAGGTTTATTAGCCTGAACTGGTTGAATTTGGATCTTCTTCATGGCAAAGGAGTTTTCACCTGGAATTTAATTCATTAAGGCTGAAAAGTGGGTTATGTCAAAAATGAGCGTTTCAGAGCGATAGGAGGCTGTTTTAGCACTGTACAGTCTCCTAAGGCTGAAAAGTGGCTTATGTGAAAAATGAGCGTTTCAGAGCGAGAGCAGCCTGTTTTTGCACTAAGCTGCATTTCACTGAAAAAAGGTCTTTCAAACAGGTTTACTAGCCTGAACTGGTTGAATTTGGATCTTCTTCATGGCAAAGGAGTTTTTACCTGGAATTTCATTCATTAAAGGGGAAAAGTGGCTTATGTCAAAAATGAGCGTTTCAGAGCGATTGGAGGCTGTTTTAGCGCTGAAAAGTGGCTTATGTGAAAAATGAGCGTTTCAGAGCGAGAGCAGCCTGTTTTTGCACTAAGCTGCATTTCACTGAAAAAGGGTCTTTCAAACAGGTTTACTAGCCTGAACTGGTTGAATTTGGATCTTCTTCATGGCAAAGGAGTTTTTACCTGGAATTTCATTCATTAAAGGTGAAAAGTGGCTTATGTCAAAAATGAGCGTTTCAGAGCGATTGGAGGCTGTTTTAGCACTGTACAGTCGCCTAAGGCTGAAAAGTGGCTTATGTGAAAAATGAGCGTTTCAGAGCGAGAGCAGCCTGTTTTTGCACTAAGCTGCATTTCACTGAAAAAAGGTCTTTCAAACAGGTTTACTAGCCTGAACTGGTTGAATTTGGATCTTCTTCATGGCAAAGGAGTTTTTACCTGGAATTTCATTCATTAAAGGTGAAAAGTGGATTATGTCAAAAATGAGCGTTTCAGAGCGATTGGAGGCTGTTTTAGCACTGTACAGTCGCCTAAGGCTGAAAAGTGGCTTATGTGAAAAATGAGCGTTTCAGAGCGAGAGCAGCCTGTTTTTGCACTAAGCTGCATTTCACTGAAAAAAGGTCTTTCAAACAGGTTTACTAGCCTGAACTGGTTGAATTTGGATCTTATTCATGGCAAAGGAGTTTTTACCTGGAATTTCATTCATTAAAGGTGAAAAGTGGCTTATGTCAAAAATGAGCGTTTCAGAGCGATTGGAGGCTGTTTTAGCGCTGAAAAGTGGCTTATGTGAAAAATGAGCGTTTCAGAGCGAGAGCAGCCTGTTTTTGCACTAAGCTGCATTTCACTGAAAAAAGGTCTTTCAAACAGGTTTACTAGCCTGAACTGGTTGAATTTGGATCTTCTTCATGGCAAATGAGTTTTTACCTGGAATTTAATTCATTAAGGCTGAAAAGTGGGTTATGTCAAAAATGAGCGTTTCAGAGCGATTGGAGGCTGTTTTAGCGCTGAAAAGTGGCTTATGTCAAAAATGAGCGTTTCAGAGCGATTGGAGGCTGTTTTAGCACTGTACAGTCGCCTAAGGCTGAAAAGTGGCTTATGTGAAAAATGAGCGTTTCAGAGCGAGAGCAGCCTGTTTTTGCACTAAGCTGCATTTCACTGAAAAAAGGTCTTTCAAACAGGTTTACTACCCTGAACTGGTTGAATTTGGGTCTTCTTCATGGCAAAGGAGTTTTTACCTGGAATTTCATTCATTAAAGGTGAAAAGTGGCTTATGTCAAAAATGAGCGTTTCAGAGCGATTGGAGGCTGTTTTAGCACTGTACAGTCGCCTAAGGCTGAAAAGTGGCTTATGTGAAAAATGAGCGTTTCAGAGCGAGAGCAGCCTGTTTTTGCACTAAGCTGCATTTCACTGAAAAAAGGTCTTTCAAACAGGTTTACTAGCCTGAACTGGTTGAATTTGGATCTTCTTCATGGCAAAGGAGTTTTCACCTGGAATTTAATTCATTAAGGCTGAAAAGTGGGTTATGTCAAAAATGAGCGTTTCAGAGCGATAGGAGGCTGTTTTAGCACTGTACAGTCGCCTAAGGCTGAAAAGTGGCTTATGTGAAAAATGAGCGTTTCAGAGCGAGAGCAGCCTGTTTTTGCACTAAGCTGCATTTCACTGAAAAAAGGTCTTTCAAACAGGTTTACTAGCCTGAACTGGTTGAATTTGGATCTTCTTCATGGCAAAGGAGTTTTCACCTGGAATTTAATTCATTAAGGCTGAAAAGTGGGTTATGTCAAAAATGAGCGTTTCAGAGCGATAGGAGGCTGTTTTAGCACTGTACAGTCTCCTAAGGCTGAAAAGTGGCTTATGTGAAAAATGAGCGTTTCAGAGCGAGAGCAGCCTGTTTTTGCACTAAGCTGCATTTCACTGAAAAAAGGTCTTTCAAACAGGTTTACTAGCCTGAACTGGTTGAATTTGGATCTTATTCATGGCAAAGGAGTTTTTACCTGGAATTTCATTCATTAAAGGTGAAAAGTGGGTTATGTCAAAAATGAGCGTTTCAGAGCGATTGGAGGCTGTTTTAGCGCTGAAAAGTGGCTTATGTGAAAAATGAGCGTTTCAGAGCGAGAGCAGCCTGTTTTTGCACTAAGCTGCATTTCACTGAAAAAAGGTCTTTCAAACAGGTTTACTAGCCTGAACTGGTTGAATTTGGATCTTCTTCATGGCAAAGGAGTTTTTACCTGGAATTTCATTCATTAAAGGTGAAATGTGGCTTATGTCAAAAATGAGCGTTTCAGAGCGGTTGGAGGCTGTTTTAGCACTGTACAGTCGCCTAAGGCTCAAAAGTGGCTTATGTGAAAAATGAGCGTTTCAGAGCGAGAGCAGCCTGTTTTTGCACTAAGCTGCATTTCACTGAAAAAAGGTCTTTCAAACAGGTTTACTAGCCTGAACTGGTTGAATTTGGATCTTCTTCATGGCAAAGGAGTTTTTACCTGGAATTTCATTCATTAAAGGTGAAAAGTGGCTTATGTCAAAAATGAGCGTTTCAGAGCGATTGGAGGCTGTTTTAGCGCTGAAAAGTGGCTTATGTGAAAAATGAGCGTTTCAGAGCGAGAGCAGCCTGTTTTTGCACTAAGCTGCATTTCACTGAAAAAAGGTCTTTCAAACAGGTTTACTAGCCTGAACTGGTTGAATTTGGATCTTCTTCATGGCAAAGGAGTTTTTACCTGGAATTTCATTCATTAAAGGGGAAAAGTGGCTTATGTCAAAAATGAGCGTTTCAGAGCGATTGGAGGCTGTTTTAGCGCTGAAAAGTGGCTTATGTGAAAAATGAGCGTTTCAGAGCGAGAGCAGCCTGTTTTTGCACTAAGCTGCATTTCACTGAAAAAAGGTCTTTCAAACAGGTTTACTAGCCTGAACTGGTTGAATTTGGATCTTCTTCATGGCAAATGAGTTTTTACCTGGAATTTAATTCATTAAGGCTGAAAAGTGGGTTA
Organism: Pagrus pagrus; assembly: GCF_965226575.1. NCBI lineage: Eukaryota > Metazoa > Chordata > Actinopteri > Spariformes > Sparidae > Pagrus > Pagrus pagrus. The sequence goes on from NW_028174989.1 coordinate 6,698, forward strand.
TGTCAAAAATGAGCGTTTCAGAGCGATAGGAGGCTGTTTTAGCACTGTACAGTCGCCTAAGGCTGAAAAGTGGCTTATGTGAAAAATGAGCGTTTCAGAGCAAGAGCAGCCTGTTTTTGCACTAAGCTGCATTTCACTGAAAAAGGGTCTTTCAAACAGGTTTACTAGCCTGAACTGGTTGAATTTGGATCTTCTTCATGGCAAAGGAGTTTTTACCTGGAATTTCATTCATTAAAGGTGAAAAGTGGCTTATGTCAAAAATGAGCGTTTCAGAGCGATTGGAGGCTGTTTTAGCACTGAAAAGTGGCTTATGTCAAAAATGAGCGTTTCAGAGCGATTGGAGGCTGTTTTAGCACTGTACAGTCGCCTAAGGCTGAAAAGTGGCTTATGTGAAAAATGAGCGTTTCAGAGCGAGAGCAGCCTGTTTTTGCACTAAGCTGCATTTCACTGAAAAAAGGTCTTTCAAACAGGTTTATTAGCCTGAACTGGTTGAATTTGGATCTTCTTCATGGCAAAGGAGTTTTCACCTGGAATTTAATTCATTAAGGCTGAAAAGTGGGTTATGTCAAAAATGAGCGTTTCAGAGCGATAGGAGGCTGTTTTAGCACTGTACAGTCTCCTAAGGCTGAAAAGTGGCTTATGTGAAAAATGAGCGTTTCAGAGCGAGAGCAGCCTGTTTTTGCACTAAGCTGCATTTCACTGAAAAAAGGTCTTTCAAACAGGTTTACTAGCCTGAACTGGTTGAATTTGGATCTTATTCATGGCAAAGGAGTTTTTACCTGGAATTTCATTCATTAAAGGTGAAAAGTGGGTTATGTCAAAAATGAGCGTTTCAGAGCGATTGGAGGCTGTTTTAGCGCTGAAAAGTGGCTTATGTGAAAAATGAGCGTTTCAGAGCGAGAGCAGCCTGTTTTTGCACTAAGCTGCATTTCACTGAAAAAAGGTCTTTCAAACAGGTTTACTAGCCTGAACTGGTTGAATTTGGATCTTCTTCATGGCAAAGGAGTTTTTACCTGGAATTTCATTCATTAAAGGTGAAATGTGGCTTATGTCAAAAATGAGCGTTTCAGAGCGGTTGGAGGCTGTTTTAGCACTGTACAGTCGCCTAAGGCTCAAAAGTGGCTTATGTGAAAAATGAGCGTTTCAGAGCGAGAGCAGCCTGTTTTTGCACTAAGCTGCATTTCACTGAAAAAAGGTCTTTCAAACAGGTTTACTAGCCTGAACTGGTTGAATTTGGATCTTCTTCATGGCAAAGGAGTTTTTACCTGGAATTTCATTCATTAAAGGGGAAAAGTGGCTTATGTCAAAAATGAGCGTTTCAGAGCGATTGGAGGCTGTTTTAGCGCTGAAAAGTGGCTTATGTGAAAAATGAGCGTTTCAGAGCGAGAGCAGCCTGTTTTTGCACTAAGCTGCATTTCACTGAAAAAAGGTCTTTCAAACAGGTTTACTAGCCTGAACTGGTTGAATTTGGATCTTCTTCATGGCAAATGAGTTTTTACCTGGAATTTAATTCATTAAGGCTGAAAAGTGGGTTATGTCAAAAATGAGCGTTTCAGAGCGATTGGAGGCTGTTTTAGCACTGAAAAGTGGCTTATGTCAAAAATGAGCGTTTCAGAGCGATTGGAGGCTGTTTTAGCACTGTACAGTCGCCTAAGGCTGAAAAGTGGCTTATGTGAAAAATGAGCGTTTCAGAGCGAGAGCAGCCTGTTTTTGCACTAAGCTGCATTTCACTGAAAAAAGGTCTTTCAAACAGGTTTACTAGCCTGAACTGGTTGAATTTGGATCTTCTTCATGGCAAAGGAGTTTTTACCTGGAATTTCATTCATTAAAGGTGAAAAGTGGATTATGTCAAAAATGAGCGTTTCAGAGCGATTGGAGGCTGTTTTAGCACTGTACAGTCGCCTAAGGCTGAAAAGTGGCTTATGTGAAAAATGAGCGTTTCAGAGCGATTGGAGGCTGTTTTAGCGCTGAAAAGTGGCTTATGTGAAAAATGAGCGTTTCAGAGCGAGAGCAGCCTGTTTTTGCACTAAGCTGCATTTCACTGAAAAAAGGTCTTTCAAACAGGTTTACTAGCCTGAACTGGTTGAATTTGGATCTTCTTCATGGCAAAGGAGTTTTTACCTGGAATTTCATTCATTAAAGGTGAAATGTGGCTTATGTCAAAAATGAGCGTTTCAGAGCGGTTGGAGGCTGTTTTAGCACTGTACAGTCGCCTAAGGCTCAAAAGTGGCTTATGTGAAAAATGAGCGTTTCAGAGCGAGAGCAGCCTGTTTTTGCACTAAGCTGCATTTCACTGAAAAAAGGTCTTTCAAACAGGTTTACTAGCCTGAACTGGTTGAATTTGGATCTTCTTCATGGCAAAGGAGTTTTCACCTGGAATTTAATTCATTAAGGCTGAAAAGTGGGTTATGTCAAAAATGAGCGTTTCAGAGCGATAGGAGGCTGTTTTAGCACTGTACAGTCTCCTAAGGCTGAAAAGTGGCTTATGTGAAAAATGAGCGTTTCAGAGCGAGAGCAGCCTGTTTTTGCACTAAGCTGCATTTCACTGAAAAAAGGTCTTTCAAACAGGTTTACTAGCCTGAACTGGTTGAATTTGGATCTTATTCATGGCAAAGGAGTTTTTACCTGGAATTTCATTCATTAAAGGTGAAAAGTGGGTTATGTCAAAAATGAGCGTTTCAGAGCGATTGGAGGCTGTTTTAGCACTGTACAGTCGCCTAAGGCTGAAAAGTGGCTTATGTGAAAAATGAGCGTTTCAGAGCGAGAGCAGCCTGTTTTTGCACTAAGCTGCATTTCACTGAAAAAAGGTCTTTCAAACAGGTTTACTAGCCTGAACTGGTTGAATTTGGATCTTCTTCATGGCAAAGGAGTTTTTACCTGGAATTTCATTCATTAAAGGTGAAAAGTGGCTTATGTCAAAAATGAGCGTTTCAGAGCGATTTGAGGCTGTTTTAGCACTGTACAGTCGCCTAAGGCTGAAAAGTGGCTTATGTGAAAAATGAGCGTTTCAGAGCGAGAGCAGCCTGTTTTTGCACTAAGCTGCATTTCACTGAAAAAAGGTCTTTCAAACAGGTTTACTAGCCTGAACTGGTTGAATTTGGATCTTCTTCATGGCAAAGGAGTTTTTACCTGGAATTTCATTCATTAAAGGTGAAATGTGGCTTATGTCAAAAATGAGCGTTTCAGAGCGGTTGGAGGCTGTTTTAGCACTGTACAGTCGCCTAAGGCTCAAAAGTGGCTTATGTGAAAAATGAGCGTTTCAGAGCGAGAGCAGCCTGTTTTTGCACTAAGCTGCATTTCACTGAAAAAAGGTCTTTCAAACAGGTTTACTAGCCTGAACTGGTTGAATTTGGATCTTCTTCATGGCAAATGAGTTTTTACCTGGAATTTAATTCATTAAGGCTGAAAAGTGGGTTATGTCAAAAATGAGCGTTTCAGAGCGATTGGAGGCTGTTTTAGCGCTGAAAAGTGGCTTATGTCAAAAATGAGCGTTTCAGAGCGATTGGAGGCTGTTTTAGCACTGTACAGTCGCCTAAGGCTGAAAAGTGGCTTATGTGAAAAATGAGCGTTTCAGAGCGAGAGCAGCCTGTTTTTGCACTAAGCTGCATTTCACTGAAAAAAGGTCTTTCAAACAGGTTTACTACCCTGAACTGGTTGAATTTGGGTCTTCTTCATGGCAAAGGAGTTTTTACCTGGAATTTCATTCATTAAAGGTGAAAAGTGGCTTATGTCAAAAATGAGCGTTTCAGAGCGATTGGAGGCTGTTTTAGCACTGTACAGTCGCCTAAGGCTGAAAAGTGGCTTATGTGAAAAATGAGCGTTTCAGAGCGAGAGCAGCCTGTTTTTGCACTAAGCTGCATTTCACTGAAAAAAGGTCTTTCAAACAGGTTTACTAGCCTGAACTGGTTGAATTTGGATCTTCTTCATGGCAAAGGAGTTTTCACCTGGAATTTAATTCATTAAGGCTGAAAAGTGGGTTATGTCAAAAATGAGCGTTTCAGAGCGATAGGAGGCTGTTTTAGCACTGTACAGTCTCCTAAGGCTGAAAAGTGGCTTATGTGAAAAATGAGCGTTTCAGAGCGAGAGCAGCCTGTTTTTGCACTAAGCTGCATTTCACTGAAAAAAGGTCTTTCAAACAGGTTTACTAGCCTGAACTGGTTGAATTTGGATCTTATTCATGGCAAAGGAGTTTTTACCTGGAATTTCATTCATTAAAGGTGAAAAGTGGGTTATGTCAAAAATGAGCGTTTCAGAGCGATTGGAGGCTGTTTTAGCGCTGAAAAGTGGCTTATGTGAAAAATGAGCGTTTCAGAGCGAGAGCAGCCTGTTTTTGCACTAAGCTGCATTTCACTGAAAAAAGGTCTTTCAAACAGGTTTATTAGCCTGAACTGGTTGAATTTGGATCTTCTTCATGGCAAAGGAGTTTTCACCTGGAATTTAATTCATTAAGGCTGAAAAGTGGGGTATGTCAAAAATGAGCGTTTCAGAGCGATAGGAGGCTGTTTTAGCACTGTACAGTCTCCTAAGGCTGAAAAGTGGCTTATGTGAAAAATGAGCGTTTCAGAGCGAGAGCAGCCTGTTTTTGCACTAAGCTGCATTTCACTGAAAAAAGGTCTTTCAAACAGGTTTACTAGCCTGAACTGGTTGAATTTGGATCTTCTTCATGGCAAAGGAGTTTTTACCTGGAATTTCATTCATTAAAGGTGAAAAGTGGCTTATGTCAAAAATGAGCGTTTCAGAGCGATTTGAGGCTGTTTTAGCACTGTACAGTCGCCTAAGGCTGAAAAGTGGCTTATGTGAAAAATGAGCGTTTCAGAGCGAGAGCAGCCTGTTTTTGCACTAAGCTGCATTTCACTGAAAAAAGGTCTTTCAAACAGGTTTACTAGCCTGAACTGGTTGAATTTGGATCTTCTTCATGGCAAAGGAGTTTTCACCTGGAATTTAATTCATTAAGGCTGAAAAGTGGGTTATGTCAAAAATGAGCGTTTCAGAGCAATAGGAGGCTGTTTTAGCACTGTACAGTCGCCTAAGGCTGAAAAGTGGCTTATGTGAAAAATGAGCGTTTCAGAGCGAGAGCAGCCTGTTTTTGCACTAAGCTGCATTTCACTGAAAAAAGGTCTTTCAAACAGGTTTACTAGCCTGAACTGGTTGAATTTGGATCTTCTTCATGGCAAAGGAGTTTTCACCTGGAATTTAATTCATTAAGGCTGAAAAGTGGGTTATGTCAAAAATGAGCGTTTCAGAGCGATAGGAGGCTGTTTTAGCACTGTACAGTCTCCTAAGGCTGAAAAGTGGCTTATGTGAAAAATGAGCGTTTCAGAGCGAGAGCAGCCTGTTTTTGCACTAAGCTGCATTTCACTGAAAAAAGGTCTTTCAAACAGGTTTACTAGCCTGAACTGGTTGAATTTGGATCTTATTCATGGCAAAGGAGTTTTTACCTGGAATTTCATTCATTAAAGGTGAAAAGTGGGTTATGTCAAAAATGAGCGTTTCAGAGCGATTGGAGGCTGTTTTAGCGCTGAAAAGTGGCTTATGTGAAAAATGAGCGTTTCAGAGCGAGAGCAGCCTGTTTTTGCACTAAGCTGCATTTCACTGAAAAAAGGTCTTTCAAACAGGTTTATTAGCCTGAACTGGTTGAATTTGGATCTTCTTCATGGCAAAGGAGTTTTCACCTGGAATTTAATTCATTAAGGCTGAAAAGTGGGTTATGTCAAAAATGAGCGTTTCAGAGCGATAGGAGGCTGTTTTAGCACTGTACAGTCTCCTAAGGCTGAAAAGTGGCTTATGTGAAAAATGAGCGTTTCAGAGCGAGAGCAGCCTGTTTTTGCACTAAGCTGCATTTCACTGAAAAAAGGTCTTTCAAACAGGTTTACTAGCCTGAACTGGTTGAATTTGGATCTTCTTCATGGCAAAGGAGTTTTTACCTGGAATTTCATTCATTAAAGGGGAAAAGTGGCTTATGTCAAAAATGAGCGTTTCAGAGCGATTGGAGGCTGTTTTAGCGCTGAAAAGTGGCTTTTGTGAAAAATGAGCGTTTCAGAGCGAGAGCAGCCTGTTTTTGCACTAAGCTGCATTTCACTGAAAAAAGGTCTTTCAAACAGGTTTACTAGCCTGAACTGGTTGAATTTGGATCTTCTTCATGGCAAAGGAGTTTTTACCTGGAATTTCATTCATTAAAGGTGAAAAGTGGCTTATGTCAAAAATGAGCGTTTCAGAGCGATTGGAGGCTGTTTTAGCACTGTACAGTCGCCTAAGGCTGAAAAGTGGCTTATGTGAAAAATGAGCGTTTCAGAGCGAGAGCAGCCTGTTTTTGCACTAAGCTGCATTTCACTGAAAAAAGGTCTTTCAAACAGGTTTACTAGCCTGAACTGGTTGAATTTGGATCTTCTTCATGGCAAAGGAGTTTTTACCTGGAATTTCATTCATTAAAGGTGAAAAGTGGCTTATGTCAAAAATGAGCGTTTCAGAGCGATTGGAGGCTGTTTTAGCACTGTACAGTCGCCTAAGGCTGAAAAGTGGCTTATGTGAAAAATGAGCGTTTCAGAGCGAGAGCAGCCTGTTTTTGCACTAAGCTGCATTTCACTGAAAAAAGGTCTTTCAAACAGGTTTACTAGCCTGAACTGGTTGAATTTGGATCTTATTCATGGCAAAGGAGTTTTTACCTGGAATTTCATTCATTAAAGGTGAAAAGTGGGTTATGTCAAAAATGAGCGTTTCAGAGCGATTGGAGGCTGTTTTAGCGCTGAAAAGTGGCTTATGTGAAAAATGAGCGTTTCAGAGCTAGAGCAGCCTGTTTTTGCACTAAGCTGCATTTCACTGAAAAAAGGTCTTTCAAACAGGTTTATTAGCCTGAACTGGTTGAATTTGGATCTTCTTCATGGCAAAGGAGTTTTCACCTGGAATTTAATTCATTAAGGCTGAAAAGTGGGTTATGTCAAAAATGAGCGTTTCAGAGCGATAGGAGGCTGTTTTAGCACTGTACAGTCTCCTAAGGCTGAAAAGTGGCTTATGTGAAAAATGAGCGTTTCAGAGCGAGAGCAGCCTGTTTTTGCACTAAGCTGCATTTCACTGAAAAAAGGTCTTTCAAACAGGTTTACTAGCCTGAACTGGTTGAATTTGGATCTTATTCATGGCAAAGGAGTTTTTACCTGGAATTTCATTCATTAAAGGTGAAAAGTGGGTTATGTCAAAAATGAGCGTTTCAGAGCGATTGGAGGCTGTTTTAGCGCTGAAAAGTGGCTTATGTGAAAAATGAGCGTTTCAGAGCTAGAGCAGCCTGTTTTTGCACTAAGCTGCATTTCACTGAAAAAAGGTCTTTCAAACAGGTTTATTAGCCTGAACTGGTTGAATTTGGATCTTCTTCATGGCAAAGGAGTTTTCACCTGGAATTTAATTCATTAAGGCTGAAAAGTGGGTTATGTCAAAAATGAGCGTTTCAGAGCGATAGGAGGCTGTTTTAGCACTGTACAGTCTCCTAAGGCTGAAAAGTGGCTTATGTGAAAAATGAGCGTTTCAGAGCGAGAGCAGCCTGTTTTTGCACTAAGCTGCATTTCACTGAAAAAAGGTCTTTCAAACAGGTTTACTAGCCTGAACTGGTTGAATTTGGATCTTATTCATGGCAAAGGAGTTTTTACCTGGAATTTCATTCATTAAAGGTGAAAAGTGGGTTATGTCAAAAATGAGCGTTTCAGAGCGATTGGAGGCTGTTTTAGCGCTGAAAAGTGGCTTATGTGAAAAATGAGCGTTTCAGAGCGAGAGCAGCCTGTTTTTGCACTAAGCTGCATTTCACTGAAAAAAGGTCTTTCAAACAGGTTTATTAGCCTGAACTGGTTGAATTTGGATCTTCTTCATGGCAAAGGAGTTTTCACCTGGAATTTAATTCATTAAGGCTGAAAAGTGGGTTATGTCAAAAATGAGCGTTTCAGAGCGATAGGAGGCTGTTTTAGCACTGTACAGTCTCCTAAGGCTGAAAAGTGGCTTATGTGAAAAATGAGCGTTTCAGAGCGAGAGCAGCCTGTTTTTGCACTAAGCTGCATTTCACTGAAAAAAGGTCTTTCAAACAGGTTTACTAGCCTGAACTGGTTGAATTTGGATCTTCTTCATGGCAAAGGAGTTTTTACCTGGAATTTCATTCATTAAAGGTGAAAAGTGGATTATGTCAAAAATGAGCGTTTCAGAGCGATTGGAGGCTGTTTTAGCGCTGAAAAGTGGCTTATGTCAAAAATGAGCGTTTCAGAGCGATTGGAGGCTGTTTTAGCACTGTACAGTCGCCTAAGGCTGAAAAGTGGCTTATGTGAAAAATGAGCGTTTCAGAGCGAGAGCAGCCTGTTTTTGCACTAAGCTGCATTTCACTGAAAAAAGGTCTTTCAAACAGGTTTACTAGCCTGAACTGGTTGAATTTGGGTCTTCTTCATGGCAAAGGAGTTTTTACCTGGAATTTCATTCATTAAAGGTGAAAAGTGGCTTATGTCAAAAATGAGCGTTTCAGAGCGATTGGAGGCTGTTTTAGCACTGTACAGTCGCCTAAGGCTGAAAAGTGGCTTATGTGAAAAATGAGCGTTTCAGAGCGAGAGCAGCCTGTTTTTGCACTAAGCTGCATTTCACTGAAAAAAGGTCTTTCAAACAGGTTTACTAGCCTGAACTGGTTGAATTTGGATCTTCTTCATGGCAAAGGAGTTTTTACCTGGAATTTCATTCATTAAAGGTGAAAAGTGGCTTATGTCAAAAATGAGCGTTTCAGAGCGATTGGAGGCTGTTTTAGCGCTGAAAAGTGGCTTATGTGAAAAATGAGCGTTTCAGAGCGAGAGCAGCCTGTTTTTGCACTAAGCTGCATGTCACTGAAAAAAGGTCTTTCAAACAGGTTTATTAGCCTGAACTGGTTGAATTTGGATCTTCTTCATGGCAAAGGAGTTTTCACCTGGAATTTAATTCATTAAGGCTGAAAAGTGGGTTATGTCAAAAATGAGCGTTTCAGAGCGATAGGAGGCTGTTTTAGCACTGTACAGTCTCCTAAGGCTGAAAAGTGGCTTATGTGAAAAATGAGCGTTTCAGAGCGAGAGCAGCCTGTTTTTGCACTAAGCTGCATTTCACTGAAAAAAGGTCTTTCAAACAGGTTTACTAGCCTGAACTGGTTGAATTTGGATCTTATTCATGGCAAAGGAGTTTTTACCTGGAATTTCATTCATTAAAGGTGAAAAGTGGGTTATGTCAAAAATGAGCGTTTCAGAGCGATTGGAGGCTGTTTTAGCGCTGAAAAGTGGCTTATGTGAAAAATGAGCGTTTCAGAGCGAGAGCAGCCTGTTTTTGCACTAAGCTGCATTTCACTGAAAAAAGGTCTTTCAAACAGGTTTACTAGCCTGAACTGGTTGAATTTGGATCTTCTTCATGGCAAAGGAGTTTTTACCTGGAATTTCATTCATTAAAGGTGAAAAGTGGCTTATGTCAAAAATGAGCGTTTCAGAGCGATTGGAGGCTGTTTTAGCGCTGAAAAGTGGCTTATGTGAAAAATGAGCGTTTCAGAGCGAGAGCAGCCTGTTTTTGCACTAAGCTGCATTTCACTGAAAAAAGGTCTTTCAAACAGGTTTACTAGCCTGAACTGGTTGAATTTGGATCTTCTTCATGGCAAAGGAGTTTTTACCTGGAATTTCATTCATTAAAGGTGAAAAGTGGATTATGTCAAAAATGAGCGTTTCAGAGCGATTGGAGGCTGTTTTAGCGCTGAAAAGTGGCTTATGTCAAAAATGAGCGTTTCAGAGCGATTGGAGGCTGTTTTAGCACTGTACAGTCGCCTAAGGCTGAAAAGTGGCTTATGTGAAAAATGAGCGTTTCAGAGCGAGAGCAGCCTGTTTTTGCACTAAGCTGCATTTCACTGAAAAAAGGTCTTTCAAACAGGTTTACTAGCCTGAACTGGTTGAATTTGGATCTTCTTCATGGCAAAGGAGTTTTCACCTGGAATTTAATTCATTAAGGCTGAAAAGTGGGTTATGTCAAAAATGAGCGTTTCAGAGCGAGAGCAGCCTGTTTTTGCACTAAGCTGCATTTCACTGAAAAAAGGTCTTTCAAACAGGTTTACTAGCCTGAACTGGTTGAATTTGGATCTTCTTCATGGCAAAGGAGTTTTTACCTGGAATTTCATTCATTAAAGGTGAAAAGTGGGTTATGTCAAAAATGAGCGTTTCAGAGCGATTGGAGGCTGTTTTAGCGCTGAAAAGTGGCTTATGTGAAAAATGAGCGTTTCAGAGCGAGAGCAGCCTGTTTTTGCACTAAGCTGCATTTCACTGAAAAAAGGTCTTTCAAACAGGTTTACTAGCCTGAACTGGTTGAATTTGGATCTTCTTCATGGCAAAGGAGTTTTTACCTGGAATTTCATTCATTAAAGGTGAAAAGTGGGTTATGTCAAAAATGAGCGTTTCAGAGCGATTGGAGGCTGTTTTAGCACTGTACAGTCGCCTAAGGCTGAAAAGTGGCTTATGTGAAAAATGAGCGTTTCAGAGCGAGAGCAGCCTGTTTTTGCACTAAGCTGCATTTCACTGAAAAAAGGTCTTTCAAACAGGTTTACTAGCCTGAACTGGTTGAATTTGGATCTTCTTCATGGCAAAGGAGTTTTTACCTGGAATTTCATTCATTAAAGGTGAAAAGTGGCTTATGTCAAAAATGAGCGTTTCAGAGCGATTGGAGGCTGTTTTAGCACTGTACAGTCGCCTAAGGCTGAAAAGTGGCTTATGTGAAAAATGAGCGTTTCAGAGCGAGAGCAGCCTGTTTTTGCACTAAGCTGCATTTCACTGAAAAAAGGTCTTTCAAACAGGTTTACTAGCCTGAACTGGTTGAATTTGGATCTTCTTCATGGCAAAGGAGTTTTTACCTGGAATTTCATTCATTAAAGGTGAAAAGTGGCTTATGTCAAAAATGAGCGTTTCAGAGCGATTGGAGGCTGTTTTAGCGCTGAAAAGTGGCTTATGTGAAAAATGAGCGTTTCAGAGCGAGAGCAGCCTGTTTTTGCACTAAGCTGCATTTCACTGAAAAAAGGTCTTTCAAACAGGTTTACTAGCCTGAACTGGTTGAATTTGGATCTTCTTCATGGCAAAGGAGTTTTTACCTGGAATTTCATTCATTAAAGGTGAAAAGTGGATTATGTCAAAAATGAGCGTTTCAGAGCGATTGGAGGCTGTTTTAGCACTGTACAGTCGCCTAAGGCTGAAAAGTGGCTTATGTGAAAAATGAGCGTTTCAGAGCGAGAGCAGCCTGTTTTTGCACTAAGCTGCATTTCACTGAAAAAAGGTCTTTCAAACAGGTTTACTAGCCTGAACTGGTTGAATTTGGATCTTCTTCATGGCAAAGGAGTTTTTACCTGGAATTTCATTCATTAAAGGTGAAAAGTGGCTTATGTCAAAAATGAGCGTTTCAGAGCGATTGGAGGCTGTTTTAGCACTGTACAGTCGCCTAAGGCTGAAAAGTGGCTTATGTGAAAAATGAGCGTTTCAGAGCGAGAGCAGCCTGTTTTTGCACTAAGCTGCATTTCACTGAAAAAAGGTCTTTCAAACAGGTTTACTAGCCTGAACTGGTTGAATTTGGATCTTCTTCATGGCAAAGGAGTTTTTACCTGGAATTTCATTCATTAAAGGTGAAAAGTGGCTTATGTCAAAAATGAGCGTTTCAGAGCGATTGGAGGCTGTTTTAGCGCTGAAAAGTGGCTTATGTGAAAAATGAGCGTTTCAGAGCGAGAGCAGCCTGTTTTTGCACTAAGCTGCATTTCACTGAAAAAAGGTCTTTCAAACAGGTTTACTAGCCTGAACTGGTTGAATTTGGATCTTCTTCATGGCAAAGGAGTTTTTACCTGGAATTTCATTCATTAAAGGTGAAAAGTGGCTTATGTCAAAAATGAGCGTTTCAGAGCGATTGGAGGCTGTTTTAGCGCTGAAAAGTGGCTTATGTGAAAAATGAGCGTTTCAGAGCGAGAGCAGCCTGTTTTTGCACTAAGCTGCATTTCACTGAAAAAAGGTCTTTCAAACAGGTTTACTAGCCTGAACTGGTTGAATTTGGATCTTCTTCATGGCAAAGGAGTTTTTACCTGGAATTTCATTCATTAAAGGTGAAAAGTGGATTATGTCAAAAATGAGCGTTTCAGAGCGATTGGAGGCTGTTTTAGCACTGTACAGTCGCCTAAGGCTGAAAAGTGGCTTATGTGAAAAATGAGCGTTTCAGAGCGAGAGCAGCCTGTTTTTGCACTAAGCTGCATTTCACTGAAAAAAGGTCTTTCAAACAGGTTTACTAGCCTGAACTGGTTGAATTTGGATCTTCTTCATGGCAAAGGAGTTTTTACCTGGAATTTCATTCATTAAAGGTGAAAAGTGGCTTATGTCAAAAATGAGCGTTTCAGAGCGATTGGAGGCTGTTTTAGCACTGTACAGTCGCCTAAGGCTGAAAAGTGGCTTATGTGAAAAATGAGCGTTTCAGAGCGAGAGCAGCCTGTTTTTGCACTAAGCTGCATTTCACTGAAAAAAGGTCTTTCAAACAGGTTTACTAGCCTGAACTGGTTGAATTTGGATCTTCTTCATGGCAAAGGAGTTTTTACCTGGAATTTCATTCATTAAAGGTGAAAAGTGGCTTATGTCAAAAATGAGCGTTTCAGAGCGATTGGAGGCTGTTTTAGCACTGTACAGTCGCCTAAGGCTGAAAAGTGGCTTATGTGAAAAATGAGCGTTTCAGAGCGAGAGCAGCCTGTTTTTGCACTAAGCTGCATTTCACTGAAAAAAGGTCTTTCAAACAGGTTTACTAGCCTGAACTGGTTGAATTTGGATCTTCTTCATGGCAAAGGAGTTTTTACCTGGAATTTCATTCATTAAAGGTGAAAAGTGGCTTATGTCAAAAATGAGCGTTTCAGAGCGATTGGAGGCTGTTTTAGCGCTGAAAAGTGGCTTATGTGAAAAATGAGCGTTTCAGAGCGAGAGCAGCCTGTTTTTGCACTAAGCTGCATTTCACTGAAAAAAGGTCTTTCAAACAGGTTTACTAGCCTGAACTGGTTGAATTTGGATCTTATTCATGGCAAAGGAGTTTTTACCTGGAATTTCATTCATTAAAGGTGAAAAGTGGCTTATGTCAAAAATGAGCGTTTCAGAGCGATTGGAGGCTGTTTTAGCGCTGAAAAGTGGCTTATGTGAAAAATGAGCGTTTCAGAGCGAGAGCAGCCTGTTTTTGCACTAAGCTGCATTTCACTGAAAAAAGGTCTTTCAAACAGGTTTACTAGCCTGAACTGGTTGAATTTGGATCTTCTTCATGGCAAAGGAGTTTTTACCTGGAATTTCATTCATTAAAGGTGAAAAGTGGCTTATGTCAAAAATGAGCGTTTCAGAGCGATTGGAGGCTGTTTTAGCACTGTACAGTCGCCTAAGGCTGAAAAGTGGCTTATGTGAAAAATGAGCGTTTCAGAGCGAGAGCAGCCTGTTTTTGCACTAAGCTGCATTTCACTGAAAAAAGGTCTTTCAAACAGGTTTACTAGCCTGAACTGGTTGAATTTGGATCTTCTTCATGGCAAAGGAGTTTTTACCTGGAATTTCATTCATTAAAGGTGAAAAGTGGATTATGTCAAAAATGAGCGTTTCAGAGCGATTGGAGGCTGTTTTAGCACTGTACAGTCTCCTAAGGCTGAAAAGTGGCTTATGTGAAAAATGAGCGTTTCAGAGCGAGAGCAGCCTGTTTTTGCACTAAGCTGCATTTCACTGAAAAAAGGTCTTTCAAACAGGTTTACTAGCCTGAACTGGTTGAATTTGGATCTTATTCATGGCAAAGGAGTTTTTACCTGGAATTTCATTCATTAAAGGTGAAAAGTGGGTTATGTCAAAAATGAGCGTTTCAGAGCGATTGGAGGCTGTTTTAGCGCTGTAAGTCGCCTAAAAGTGGCTTATGTGAAAAATGAGCGTTTCAGAGCGAGAGCAGCCTGTTTTTGCACTAAGCTGCATTTCACTGAAAAAAGGTCTTTCAAACAGGTTTACTAGCCTGAACTGGTTGAATTTGGATCTTCTTCATGGCAAAGGAGTTTTTACCTGGAATTTCATTCATTAAAGGTGAAAAGTGGCTTATGTCAAAAATGAGCGTTTCAGAGCGTTTGGAGGCTGTTTTAGCACTGTACAGTCGCCTAAGGCTGAAAAGTGGCTTATGTGAAAAATGAGCGTTTCAGAGCGAGAGCAGCCTGTTTTTGCACTAAGCTGCATTTCACTGAAAAAAGGTCTTTCAAACAGGTTTACTAGCCTGAACTGGTTGAATTTGGATCTTCTTCATGGCAAAGGAGTTTTTACCTGGAATTTCATTCATTAAAGGTGAAAAGTGGCTTATGTCAAAAATGAGCGTTTCAGAGCGATTGGAGGCTGTTTTAGCGCTGAAAAGTGGCTTATGTGAAAAATGAGCGTTTCAGAGCGAGAGCAGCCTGTTTTTGCACTAAGCTGCATTTCACTGAAAAAAGGTCTTTCAAACAGGTTTACTAGCCTGAACTGGTTGAATTTGGATCTTCTTCATGGCAAAGGAGTTTTTACCTGGAATTTCATTCATTAAAGGTGAAAAGTGGCTTATGTCAAAAATGAGCGTTTCAGAGCGATTGGAGGCTGTTTTAGCGCTGAAAAGTGGCTTATGTGAAAAATGAGCGTTTCAGAGCGAGAGCAGCCTGTTTTTGCACTAAGCTGCATTTCACTGAAAAAAGGTCTTTCAAACAGGTTTACTAGCCTGAACTGGTTGAATTTGGATCTTCTTCATGGCAAAGGAGTTTTTACCTGGAATTTCATTCATTAAAGGTGAAAAGTGGATTATGTCAAAAATGAGCGTTTCAGAGCGATTGGAGGCTGTTTTAGCACTGTACAGTCGCCTAAGGCTGAAAAGTGGCTTATGTGAAAAATGAGCGTTTCAGAGCGAGAGCAGCCTGTTTTTGCACTAAGCTGCATTTCACTGAAAAAAGGTCTTTCAAACAGGTTTACTAGCCTGAACTGGTTGAATTTGGATCTTCTTCATGGCAAAGGAGTTTTTACCTGGAATTTCATTCATTAAAGGTGAAAAGTGGCTTATGTCAAAAATGAGCGTTTCAGAGCGATTGGAGGCTGTTTTAGCACTGTACAGTCGCCTAAGGCTGAAAAGTGGCTTATGTGAAAAATGAGCGTTTCAGAGCGAGAGCAGCCTGTTTTTGCACTAAGCTGCATTTCACTGAAAAAAGGTCTTTCAAACAGGTTTACTAGCCTGAACTGGTTGAATTTGGATCTTCTTCATGGCAAAGGAGTTTTTACCTGGAATTTCATTCATTAAAGGTGAAAAGTGGCTTATGTCAAAAATGAGCGTTTCAGAGCGATTGGAGGCTGTTTTAGCACTGTACAGTCGCCTAAGGCTGAAAAGTGGCTTATGTGAAAAATGAGCGTTTCAGAGCGAGAGCAGCCTGTTTTTGCACTAAGCTGCATTTCACTGAAAAAAGGTCTTTCAAACAGGTTTACTAGCCTGAACTGGTTGAATTTGGATCTTCTTCATGGCAAAGGAGTTTTTACCTGGAATTTCATTCATTAAAGGTGAAAAGTGGCTTATGTCAAAAATGAGCGTTTCAGAGCGATTGGAGGCTGTTTTAGCGCTGAAAAGTGGCTTATGTGAAAAATGAGCGTTTCAGAGCGAGAGCAGCCTGTTTTTGCACTAAGCTGCATTTCACTGAAAAAAGGTCTTTCAAACAGGTTTACTAGCCTGAACTGGTTGAATTTGGATCTTCTTCATGGCAAAGGAGTTTTTACCTGGAATTTCATTCATTAAAGGTGAAAAGTGGCTTATGTCAAAAATGAGCGTTTCAGAGCGATTGGAGGCTGTTTTAGCGCTGAAAAGTGGCTTATGTGAAAAATGAGCGTTTCAGAGCGAGAGCAGCCTGTTTTTGCACTAAGCTGCATTTCACTGAAAAAAGGTCTTTCAAACAGGTTTACTAGCCTGAACTGGTTGAATTTGGATCTTCTTCATGGCAAAGGAGTTTTTACCTGGAATTTCATTCATTAAAGGTGAAAAGTGGCTTATGTCAAAAATGAGCGTTTCAGAGCGATTGGAGGCTGTTTTAGCACTGTCTAAGGCTGAAAAGTGGCTTATGTGAAAAATGAGCGTTTCAGAGCGAGAGCAGCCTGTTTTTGCACTAAGCTGCATTTCACTGAAAAAAGGTCTTTCAAACAGGTTTACTAGCCTGAACTGGTTGAATTTGGATCTTCTTCATGGCAAAGGAGTTTTTACCTGGAATTTCATTCATTAAAGGTGAAAAGTGGCTTATGTCAAAAATGAGCGTTTCAGAGCGATTGGAGGCTGTTTTAGCACTGTACAGTCGCCTAAGGCTGAAAAGTGGCTTATGTGAAAAATGAGCGTTTCAGAGCGAGAGCAGCCTGTTTTTGCACTAAGCTGCATTTCACTGAAAAAAGGTCTTTCAAACAGGTTTACTAGCCTGAACTGGTTGAATTTGGATCTTCTTCATGGCAAAGGAGTTTTTACCTGGAATTTCATTCATTAAAGGTGAAAAGTGGCTTATGTCAAAAATGAGCGTTTCAGAGCGATTGGAGGCTGTTTTAGCACTGTACAGTCGCCTAAGGCTGAAAAGTGGCTGATGTGAAAAATGAGCGTTTCAGAGCGAGAGCAGCCTGTTTTTGCACTAAGCTGCATTTCACTGAAAAAAGGTCTTTCAAACAAGTTTACTAGCCTGAACTGGTTGAATTTGGATCTTCTTCATGGCAAAGGAGTTTTTACCTGGAATTTCATTCATTAAAGGGAAAAGTGGCTTATGTCAAAAATGAGCGTTTCAGAGCGATTGGAGGCTGTTTTAGCGCTGAAAAGTGGCTTATGTGAAAAATGAGCGTTCAGAGCGAGAGCAGCCTGTTTTTGCACTAAGCTGCATTTCACTGAAAAAAGGTCTTTCAAACAGGTTTACTAGCCTGAACTGGTTGAATTTGGATCTTATTCATGGCAAAGGAGTTTTTACCTGGAATTTCATTCATTAAAGGTGAAAAGTGGCTTATGTCAAAAATGAGCGTTTCAGAGCGATTGGAGGCTGTTTTAGCGCTGAAAAGTGGCTTATGTGAAAAATGAGCGTTTCAGAGCGAGAGCAGCCTGTTTTTGCACTAAGCTGCATTTCACTGAAAAAAGGTCTTTCAAACAGGTTTACTAGCCTGAACTGGTTGAATTTGGATCTTCTTCATGGCAAAGGAGTTTTTACCTGGAATTTCATTCATTAAAGGTGAAAAGTGGCTTATGTCAAAAATGAGCGTTTCAGAGCGATTGGAGGCTGTTTTAGCGCTGAAAAGTGGCTTATGTGAAAAATGAGCGTTTCAGAGCGAGAGCAGCCTGTTTTTGCACTAAGCTGCATTTCACTGAAAAAAGGTCTTTCAAACAGGTTTACTAGCCTGAACTGGTTGAATTTGGATCTTCTTCATGGCAAAGGAGTTTTTACCTGGAATTTCATTCATTAAAGGTGAAAAGTGGCTTATGTCAAAAATGAGCGTTTCAGAGCGATTGGAGGCTGTTTTAGCGCTGAAAAGTGGCTTATGTGAAAAATGAGCGTTTCAGAGCGAGAGCAGCCTGTTTTTGCACTAAGCTGCATTTCACTGAAAAAAGGTCTTTCAAACAGGTTTACTAGCCTGAACTGGTTGAATTTGGATCTTCTTCATGGCAAAGGAGTTTTTACCTGGAATTTCATTCATTAAAGGTGAAAAGTGGCTTATGTCAAAAATGAGCGTTTCAGAGCGATTGGAGGCTGTTTTAGCGCTGAAAAGTGGCTTATGTGAAAAATGAGCGTTTCAGAGCGAGAGCAGCCTGTTTTTGCACTAAGCTGCATTTCACTGAAAAAAGGTCTTTCAAACAGGTTTACTAGCCTGAACTGGTTGAATTTGGATCTTCTTCATGGCAAAGGAGTTTTTACCTGGAATTTCATTCATTAAAGGTGAAAAGTGGATTATGTCAAAAATGAGCGTTTCAGAGCGATTGGAGGCTGTTTTAGCACTGTACAGTCGCCTAAGGCTGAAAAGTGGCTTATGTGAAAAATGAGCGTTTCAGAGCGAGAGCAGCCTGTTTTTGCACTAAGCTGCATTTCACTGAAAAAAGGTCTTTCAAACAGGTTTACTAGCCTGAACTGGTTGAATTTGGATCTTCTTCATGGCAAAGGAGTTTTTACCTGGAATTTCATTCATTAAAGGTGAAAAGTGGCTTATGTCAAAAATGAGCGTTTCAGAGCGATTGGAGGCTGTTTTAGCACTGTACAGTCGCCTAAGGCTGAAAAGTGGCTTATGTGAAAAATGAGCGTTTCAGAGCGAGAGCAGCCTGTTTTTGCACTAAGCTGCATTTCACTGAAAAAAGGTCTTTCAAACAGGTTTACTAGCCTGAACTGGTTGAATTTGGATCTTCTTCATGGCAAAGGAGTTTTTACCTGGAATTTCATTCATTAAAGGTGAAAAGTGGCTTATGTCAAAAATGAGCGTTTCAGAGCGATTGGAGGCTGTTTTAGCGCTGAAAAGTGGCTTATGTGAAAAATGAGCGTTTCAGAGCGAGAGCAGCCTGTTTTTGCACTAAGCTGCATTTCACTGAAAAAAGGTCTTTCAAACAGGTTTACTAGCCTGAACTGGTTGAATTTGGATCTTCTTCATGGCAAAGGAGTTTTTACCTGGAATTTCATTCATTAAAGGTGAAAAGTGGCTTATGTCAAAAATGAGCGTTTCAGAGCGATTGGAGGCTGTTTTAGCGCTGAAAAGTGGCTTATGTGAAAAATGAGCGTTTCAGAGCGAGAGCAGCCTGTTTTTGCACTAAGCTGCATTTCACTGAAAAAAGGTCTTTCAAACAGGTTTACTAGCCTGAACTGGTTGAATTTGGATCTTCTTCATGGCAAAGGAGTTTTTACCTGGAATTTCATTCATTAAAGGTGAAAAGTGGATTATGTCAAAAATGAGCGTTTCAGAGCGATTGGAGGCTGTTTTAGCACTGTACAGTCGCCTAAGGCTGAAAAGTGGCTTATGTGAAAAATGAGCGTTTCAGAGCGAGAGCAGCCTGTTTTTGCACTAAGCTGCATTTCACTGAAAAAAGGTCTTTCAAACAGGTTTACTAGCCTGAACTGGTTGAATTTGGATCTTCTTCATGGCAAAGGAGTTTTTACCTGGAATTTCATTCATTAAAGGTGAAAAGTGGCTTATGTCAAAAATGAGCGTTTCAGAGCGATTGGAGGCTGTTTTAGCGCTGAAAAGTGGCTTATGTGAAAAATGAGCGTTTCAGAGCGAGAGCAGCCTGTTTTTGCACTAAGCTGCATTTCACTGAAAAAAGGTCTTTCAAACAGGTTTACTAGCCTGAACTGGTTGAATTTGGATCTTCTTCATGGCAAAGGAGTTTTTACCTGGAATTTCATTCATTAAAGGTGAAAAGTGGCTTATGTCAAAAATGAGCGTTTCAGAGCGATTGGAGGCTGTTTTAGCGCTGAAAAGTGGCTTATGTGAAAAATGAGCGTTTCAGAGCGAGAGCAGCCTGTTTTTGCACTAAGCTGCATTTCACTGAAAAAAGGTCTTTCAAACAGGTTTACTAGCCTGAACTGGTTGAATTTGGATCTTCTTCATGGCAAAGGAGTTTTTACCTGGAATTTCATTCATTAAAGGTGAAAAGTGGATTATGTCAAAAATGAGCGTTTCAGAGCGATTGGAGGCTGTTTTAGCACTGTACGTCGCCTAAGGCTGAAAAGTGGCTTATGTGAAAAATGAGCGTTTCAGAGCGAGAGCAGCCTGTTTTTGCACTAAGCTGCATTTCACTGAAAAAAGGTCTTTCAAACAGGTTTACTAGCCTGAACTGGTTGAATTTGGATCTTCTTCATGGCAAAGGAGTTTTTACCTGGAATTTCATTCATTAAAGGTGAAAAGTGGCTTATGTCAAAAATGAGCGTTTCAGAGCGATTGGAGGCTGTTTTAGCACTGTACAGTCGCCTAAGGCTGAAAAGTGGCTTATGTGAAAAATGAGCGTTTCAGAGCGAGAGCAGCCTGTTTTTGCACTAAGCTGCATTTCACTGAAAAAGGTCTTTCAAACAGGTTTACTAGCCTGAACTGGTTGAATTTGGATCTTCTTCATGGCAAAGGAGTTTTTACCTGGAATTTCATTCATTAAAGGTGAAAAGTGGCTTATGTCAAAAATGAGCGTTTCAGAGCGATTGGAGGCTGTTTTAGCGCTGAAAAGTGGCTTATGTGAAAAATGAGCGTTTCAGAGCGAGAGCAGCCTGTTTTTGCACTAAGCTGCATTTCACTGAAAAAAGGTCTTTCAAACAGGTTTACTAGCCTGAACTGGTTGAATTTGGATCTTCTTCATGGCAAAGGAGTTTTTACCTGGAATTTCATTCATTAAAGGTGAAAAGTGGCTTATGTCAAAAATGAGCGTTTCAGAGCGATTGGAGGCTGTTTTAGCGCTGAAAAGTGGCTTATGTGAAAAATGAGCGTTTCAGAGCGAGAGCAGCCTGTTTTTGCACTAAGCTGCATTTCACTGAAAAAAAGGTCTTTCAAACAGGTTTACTAGCCTGAACTGGTTGAATTTGGATCTTCTTCATGGCAAAGGAGTTTTTACCTGGAATTTCATTCATTAAAGGTGAAAAGTGGATTATGTCAAAAATGAGCG
>NW_028174987.1:0-27000 GCF_965226575.1 Pagrus pagrus
GCCAGCCTCATGAAACATTGTCCCTCTCACTAAAATATTCGCCAAAAATACAAATTCCACCCAAATCCAATGGGGACTGCTGTGTCTTGTTCAGCCAATATAGGACCACATCTGGAAGAAATTTTGAGTCAATCGGTCCAAAGACCTGGAAGCTATTGAAAAAATCGGCCGACGTTTTTTTCATGAAAAATGCTCTTTTCTTTAAAATATTCACCAAAAATACAAATTCCACCAGAATCCAATGGGGACTGCTGTGTCTTGTTCAGCCAATATAGGACCGCATCTGGAAGAAATTTTGAGTCAATCGGTCCAAAGACCTGAAAGCTATTGAAAAAATCGGCCGACGTTTTTTTCATGAAAAATGGTCTTTTCTTTAAAATATTCACCAAAAATACAAATTCCACCGGAATCCAACCAAAACCGGCGAGCCTCATTCCACCAGTGAGGAGGACATGCGTGATCGATTTCGAGTCAATCGGTCCAGCCAAACCCCGTAACCCTAGCCTCAGCCTTAAGCCAGCCTCATGAAACATTGTCCCTCTCACTAAAATATTCGCCAAAAATACAAATTCCACCCGAATCCAATGGGGACTGCTGTGTCTTGTTCAGCCAATATAGGACCACATCTGGAAGAAATTTTGAGTCAATCGGTCCAAAGACCTGGAAGCTATTGAAAAAATCGGCCGAGGTTTTTTTCATGAAAAATGCTCTTTTCTTTAAAATATTCACCAAAAATACAAATTCCACCGGAATCCAACCAAAACCGGCGAGCCTCATTCCACCAGTGAGGAGGACTTGCGTGATCGATTTCGAGTCAATCGGTCCAGCCAAACCCCGTAACCCTAGCCTCAGCCTTAAGCCAGCCTCATGAAACATTGTCCCTCTCACTAAAATATTCGCCAAAAATACAAATTCCACCCGAATCCAATGGGGACTGCTGTGTCTTGTTCAGCCAATATAGGACCACATCTGGAAGAAATTTTGAGTCAATCGGTCCAAAGACCTGGAAGCTATTGAAAAAATCCAATAGCTTCCAGGTAGCTACATGAGGCTGGCTTAAGGCTGAGGCTAGCTACCCTAGCCTCAGCCTTAAGCCAGCCTCATGAAACATTGTCCCTCTCACTAAAATATTCGCCAAAAATACAAATTCCACCCGAATCCAATGGGGACTGCTGTGTCTCATTCTACCAGTATAGGACCACAGTTCTGATTGATTTTGAGGCAATCGACCTGGGAGCTATTGAAAAAATCGTCTGATCTTTTCATGAAAAATGGCGACTTTTCTTTAAAATATTCATGAAAAATACAAATTGCACTAAAATCCAATAACACTGCAGCGTAATTTATTGATGGTCGCCAAGTCAGCCTCCAGCGCAGCATGAGGTTCTGGGAGAGAAGCTAACCGTCCTCCTGCTGCCAACACTGGGTAAAACTAAGTAAGAGATGCAGCTATCTTGCAGAATAATGTAAATTATTGTTGCAATTTTAATATTGAAGCTAGTAAAGGTGGTTTAACAACTTTATATAGTTTATCTCTCCTCGAAGATCAATAAAGTTTTAAACTTAATCTGTATTATTATTTGAAATTATTTGTCATATTAAACTAAACCTGTAAAGGAACAAGTAATTAAAGCTGTCACATAGTGTGGCAGTAAATGTAAATACTCAAGTAGAATACAATTACCTCAAAAGTATAATGAAGTGCAGCAGTTGAGTAAATGTACTTTGTTACTTTCCACTTTAAACATAGTATTCAGGTGAAAATCAAAGCTCATGATCCATGTCTAACTTTTGTGTCAATACTATATTGTACCTTTACTCAGAAATCCACATTCACATCATTTTAAAGGTTCAGTAAACAACTTATTTTGTCTGCTGCCCGCCAGATCTGTCCAATATTAATGTTCAGTTCCTTTGACTCGCTGCTAATTAGAGCCCCACTTTGCCATTATAGATCCATCCAGCCGTGTGTCACAGCATTAAGGTGGCATGTTAAATAACACATCTCATGTTTCAGTAACACAGCCTGTTCATGTAGAGCAAAGCCGACAGGGGGCAGCACTGTACAGCTTTTACTACCACACTGCAATATCCTAACCTGTTCAAACACGTGTAATTCAGTGTTGTTTAGTGCCAATGATATTCTCTGCTTTGTATGGGTGTATCAATATTTTGGATGCCATGGGACCCCAGTTTCTGACTATTTTTAGATTATTTGTATGCCGTATAGTGTGTGAATCTTTTGAACATCTACTTTCGACTCATTTAAAGAGTATGAGAGGACATGGTCGGGTATGATTGAAGCCAGACAAAGTCATTTTTTCTTGAGCAAGTCAAGTCAAATCAAGTCACTTTCCTTACCACTTACCTGGAGTATCTGACCTTTAAAAAGAGAAAAGACAAGGTATTGGTACCTGGTTGGTTGACCCACATGGACAATCATGTCTGTCCTACTGTCGTAAAATAACCTCATGAAGATCTTTGTGCTGGAACATTGTGAACAAAAGTTAAATCCTGGTTGCAAGTGAAGGACGGTGTTGGGGAGATATTATTGAAAGCCAGAATAAAAAAAACACTAAAATAAAAATAAAATAGAAACACAAAATAGACACAGACAAGTCAAGTCATGTCAAGTCACAAGTCTTTAACTTCCATGTCCCAGTTGAGTCTCGAGTCATTCATTTTCGTCAAGTCAAGTTGCCAAATCTCATCTCTCATCTCATCTCAAAAATCAAAATCAAGAACTTTCATGATGCACAGTAAACTATGTGATGAGGAAGTCAAATAAGACCTCATTTCCTGTGTTTCAAAGTGATAAATAAAATAAATAAAGAGGCAAGGTTTCTTGTATGTGGAACAAAGTGATAATCAAAGCAGATGGCCTTGCTCCCTAGACAGTGTACAGTGTGTCTATGTGTGTGCGTGTGTGTGTTCATCTGCAGGTTTGGACAGCTGCAGTCCCACCAGAAACTTCGCAGAGAAGTGACACACACACACTACTTCAGTTCAGCTTTCTCCCTTTATAATGAAGGAAAGTAAAGAAAGACACTGACACCAAAGCTGGTGTGTGTGTTTGAAAGCCTGTTGGCAGACACTGCTGACAGTAGGTGAAGTGTTTTTCAGCTGTGTGCCTTCCTGCGGGGCGTGAGACGGCTCCTGGTGGCTCTGCTTAGTCTCCTTCGTGTCTGATGGTGGAATAAAAGACACTTTTGTGTAGATCTGACTGCGTAACATAATCCTGTCTGTCGCATGACACGCAGAGTAAAAATGTGACTGCTCCTTCAGCAGCTGAAGAGGGGCAGTCGAGATGGTTGTGATATTAAATCAAGTCTTTTGAAGACTCTTTGGCTGCATCTCTGAACAGAACACAAACATTAATTATGTCAGCAGAAGGAGGAATAAAGCTTTGCTTACGACATGTACAGCTGAAGTGTTTGGATATTTTCACTCTTTTCATGTAACTGCTGGTGCAGTGGCCTTCACTATTTTTATCAGCAGTGGCAAACTTTGGCCAGAAGATGGTAATCAGGTATCAGAAGCCCATCTGTTTGATTCATCAAAAGCAGGAGTCTGAATAGAGAAGTTTCAGGGGATGATGATATGGCCTCGAGCCTATAACTTGAAGATCATGCCAACTCTGCAGTGCATCAGCGGATTTAAGGATTGAGCCAAACAGATGTCTCAGTCATACTTGCTGGTCTCATTTTATGAATATCAAGACATCAAGTTTGATTCTGAGTATGTGAATGAAGACAGCAGCATAAAAAAACATCCAGCATTTATTTAAAGGAGATCTACAATTTTTTTTCCCCCCTTTCATTCAGTGTGTTTTATATGTTCTTGTCCATGAAAAAGGTCTCAGAAGTTACAAAGCCCAAAGTCAGCACCAACAGAAGCTCTTCTCTCCCACAGAAGATACTGCTCCTGAAACGCCTCGTCAGTATACTCGCCTTTGCACTTTTTGACATCGCACTGCGTCACCATGTCACACATTTGCATCATTCATCACAGTAGAAGTGAAGCTAACTGGAAGCTGAAAACAGAGCCAACCAGAGACTTGGTGAGCGGAGCAGGCTCAGGCGTGTGTGTGCTGACCAATCAGAGCAGACTGGGTATTCAGAAAGGGCCTTAAAGAGACAGAGCGTTTCAGACAGAGGGGGAATACAGTGTTGCGACACTGGACAGTATGAGAAAACGTGTGTTTTTTGAGCTTTAAAGCATGAAAACTAATGTAGATTGAATTGCGAACTTGAAAATGAGCATAAAAATATCTCCTTTAACATAACAGAAATAACAAAAGGAGCTGAAGGAATTAGTGAGGGACATTTAAACTCCTGAGACACTTTTCCAAACACAGGTTGCAAAGTGCTTGACACAAGGTGGCAAATTTCAGCCAATTACATAAATCATGAGTAAAACAGATAAATCCAACTCCTGTAATTCAAGTTTTAAAAAAGTTAAGAGAAAAAGATAATCAGGATAAGCGCACTCAAGTATGTTGGAAAAATAAATTTCGTGCCTCTGGAATAGATAAAATATCTAAGATCACGTACTGACTAAAAAGAAATCACGCACTGACTGAAAGGTCAGAAACAAGAGGCCATGAAGAGCTTTAAAATGAATTTAGATGTCTCGAGGTGTCAGCTGACATGAAGGCAAACCAAGGCTGCTGCCAAGATCACTGCATGAGGAGAGACAAGCATGTAAAATCATCTGTGGAAATTGATTGTATGTCTAAGTATTTCCAAGATGATTGATCAAGCTTTGTAGTATTCTGCTCCAAATCTTATCCAACAAAAAAAACACACACCAAGATTTCTTGCTGAGGGAAAGACAGCACATGTGTGATCTCCCTTCATTTTAAGCCAACTGCTTCTGCTTGTCCATATCCTCCGCCTGCTCTATCATCGTCTGCCTGTGCAGAGTTGAGGTTTGGTGCTGCAACACAAAGGTGAACACAAAGCAAACTGACACCCGGCAGAAATGTTTGTGTGTGAGCTTAGAATTCGACAGTTTGATCAGAAATATCAGCCTCTTGTTTAGTTTGGATGGAGTCTTGATAACAGGATTATATATATTGTGTGCACTTCATTTACTCAACAGCAGGGAAGTGAAAACAATAGCATCTCAGCAAATAATGTAACAGGTGTGGGTGTTTTTCTGTGACAGTCCAATACCTCCAGACTTTTGGCAACACCAACAAAGATGACAAAGTGGAGCAGACAAATGTTTACCTAGTGCCTAATAATATCCCTTCAGGGAGTTGGAATTGAGTTGCAAGACAGTAAAACAACAATAGAGGACAAAATGGACCGGTTGTTGAACAATACCAGCTGGTCTGCAAAACCACAGATAATTTCAAACCTAACATTTCTTTATGTTGCAACTTGATGTTTTTCCTTGTCACAACGCTGTGCTTATGTTTTGACAGAAACCACTTTGTGAGGGTGAGGAAGATACATGGTTTAGCTTAAAATACCTGTTTTGGTCACCACAAGAACAGCTGGATATGGTCGGACTTCCGGTTAAAAAATACTGTGTTTGGTCAGCACAAAAACAGCTGAAAATGTCACCAGGTCTCCTTCAAAAACACCCAGTTTTGTCATCACATTAACGGCCTGAGATGGTCCGACTTCCTGTGGACAAAAGCGAGCTTGTTGCCACAAAAACAGCTGGAAATGTCCCTAGCTGTCCAAAAATATCCATTTTTTGTCACCACCAAAAATGGCTGGAGATGACCTTGATGACTGAGCTGTTAAAGTCAATGAATCCAAATAATGCAAAAGATCATAAAAAATATATCTTATTAATATTGAATAATCATTGGACTTTCCAACAATTACGGGGAAAAAAGTTCCTCTTCCTGTCTGTGTAAAGTGGGAAGATCATGTTGACCTTTTCACTCAAGGGATAGATACAGAAAGACAATGTCAAGTGAAGAAGGAGACATTTTTGCATGGTCCTTTGATTTGAATGGCGCTGAGATAAGGAGAGATGAAACTCTGCTGTAAAACAGCGACCCAGTGATGCAACTCGCGCTCCGTCTTCACACCAGGAGTCTGATCTTTCCCTCTTAACACGCTCAATTATCGCAAAATGTGATTTTCTCTCATCTGGGCACAAGCAACATGCTAGATTAAAAGTCAGGGCTTTGTAGACACAAATTCACACACACACATGCACACACTTGCTCACAGTCACAGACATTGCCCTCAGTTATTATGCATTCATAAATCAAAAGGTTGTGACAGGAATTAATCTAAAACGATGGTGAGTGTAAGTCACCGGATGCAAATATGACAGCTTTATTAGAAAACTAGATTGCTTGAATTTGTCTGAATTAATGTGACACTTTTTTTGATTAAGCAGCACACTCCCCCCTCCCCTCCCCAGCCTCTCACTCACTGAGTTGGGGCTGAACAGGGAGGTGAAAAATAGGCAACAGCAGAAAAACAGAGGTGGCTCATTCCAACTCTGTTTTCTCTGTATTTATAAAAATGAGCAGGGCTCCCATTCTGAATAGATCCAAACTTTCTATGATCCAAACAAATTGAGAAAACCATGAAGAGTGCTCTGAGTGCTAACATCTGCACGCTAATATACTTGCAATGAGTATGGTAATATGTAGATGTTTCGGAGGAATGATGGTTGCTGTTTGCTAATGTTTGCTTATTAGCCCTTAACAGAAAGTACAGCTGAGGTTGATGGGAATGTCACTAGTTTTGCAGGTATTTGTTTTTTTGACCAAATTATTGGACAAACACATTTCTACCTGATGATGGTCAGCTGTTTCGGGAGTTGTATAAAGTTGGCCTACTGCTGGTGAAAACCTAACATTTCTTGATCTTGCTGCTTCATATTAAAAGCTTTTAAATAACTAAATAACATTAGAATTAATAGGAAATTATTTGTGTTTAACACTGAATTAGCTTAGCTTTGTTAGCGGCTATTTTTCGGTCGTACTGTGAGGAGGCTGCTCCGTTGACCACTACTCAAGACAAGCCTAACCCTGAGTAACAATTTACAGACAAACCTTCAAGTGGGTATCTCTGTTGTAATGGCAACGCAAAGTCCTGCTGCTCTGGGCTGACGTGCCGAGTCAGACCGAGCCAAGCCAAACTGCATTGCTACAATTGCTACACTTGCTAATATCACAATGCTAGCAAACATCAGCTAACAACTAGCTAAGTAAGCTGTATTTCAGTGCAGAGAAAACGAAGACTGGTGACATCTATAAATGTGTTTTTATTGTACTCAGTGGAAGAGTAGCCTTAAGAAATGTCTAAGGCTGCATCACTCTTGCAGACTCGCTGGCTTTGTGGGTGCGTTCGTGGGAAGTTTGCGACCCTTGATGGCTGTCCAAACTCACATTTCATCCAGTCCACAAGGGCCCTCTGCAGACTTCCAGGGAGTCTGCTGGGCTGCAGACTTCACCGGACTTCACTGATGCAGTTACCCACAATTCACAGCAAAACGGACGCGACATTGTAGAATTTCTGATGAATGCGTAAAACGATACTTTACTATAACATTACTTGTATCATGTAGGCTAAAAAACAGTAATCTACAAAGAGGGCAATATGCTACTACAGTAATAAGCAAGCTAATAATGATGGTTA
This sequence comes from Pagrus pagrus, assembly GCF_965226575.1. NCBI lineage: Eukaryota > Metazoa > Chordata > Actinopteri > Spariformes > Sparidae > Pagrus > Pagrus pagrus. The sequence goes on from NW_028174987.1 coordinate 7,620, forward strand.
ATCTGTGTACTCTTAGTTACCATGAGTTTCTCACAAGATTAAAGATTTCTGTCACTTGAATTTTGACCAGAAATTTCACAATAAAAGCCTGCTAACACTAAAAGGATGCTCAGGGACGTGTCTTATTTTTTTATATTAACTGCTATGACATACTGTTCAACCCCGTTGTTCAGTATTTGTCATGCCTGCTTCCTTTTCTTTCTTGCTCGCAAACATTATTTTGTTTTATTCTCTGATGCTTTCACCCCCCATTTCCTTCGGTGCTCGCTCACCCTGCGGCACCTTCTCTCAACATGAGTTAGGAGAAACACACTTTATTTCCTCTTGATTAAAGTCAACAGGAAAGGACGAAGAGGAAGATTTTTGAGATGAGGAGTTTGATGACTTCAGACTTCTCCTGTCGGTGCAGTTTTTCTCTCTTATACAGATAAACCACCCCCAACGCATGTATGTAAACTTAGAGTGGCAGGTGGCAGCAGAGAGGAAGAGGGGAAATATACATATATATATGAAAAAATAGAGATGTAAGTCAGGGGGGACGTGAGACAGGTTTGTGGGTTATGATGGGAATATAGGGAGTGACTTGGCTGATCTGTCTGGAGTAACGTTATTCCACCTTTAGAGAGGAGGAGGAGGGGGAGGAGGTGGAGAGGGAGGAGGTGGAGAGGGAGTGATAACCAGCCTGCCGCAGGGAGAGAGAAGCTAAGTGGCAGCTAACGACAGAATGCAGATCACAGGCCGACGTGCACAACTACACTGTGGCCTGGAGGTTTGAGCAACAGAGTTTTGTATTCAATACAAACAGTCTTGTGGAGCTGGAGCGGGGACTACGTGATGTGCGTGCACGTGTGTGTCTGTGTGTGTGTGTGTGTGTGTGTGTGTGTGTGTGTGTTGGAGGGGAGAATTCTGGATGTAAGGGCTAAAGAGTGCTTTGGGAGCGGAGCCAGGAGGGATGTTGCAGCAGCCCAGGCGGGATGACTAAAGCATGAAAGGAGGGTTGGGTAGAGTCCCTTGCGAGGGGAGGGAGGAGGGTGGGGGTTCTGATACAGTGGATGGTGTGGACTGCAAAACCTGCAGCAGCACATCTACGATACACAACAGAACAGAAGCTAGCCTTGGTGCAGGTGGAAACATCCATGAAACAACCGCAGACCAAAAAAAAAAACACCTTCTGTGTTCCTCTCGTATTTTCTTTGGCTTACTGAAGCTGCCGCCTTCAGATCATTCAGATGCCTCTCTGGTGCATAAAAAAACCTCCTGCCTTCAAAAATCCAGCATTGGTAGAAATGCTGAATATTTCAGATGAAACCGCAGCACGAGCCACATCTTCATTTACTTCAAAAAAATGAAAATTAAAAGCAGCATTGGAGTAACAAGTCTTCATGTGGCTGCCGGTGGATGTCTTATGGTTTGGTGTTAAATGTGGGACGGTTACAAAAACATCTATGCAGTCTCAAATGGCGTGGGAGCCTCGACTGATCATTTACACTCTTGGTGGATTCTGCTGTGCAGCTGCTTTCAGTATTGGTGCGTGAATGTGTTCAAATGTGTGTGTGTGTGTGTGTGTGTGTGTGTGTGTGTGTGGGTATATGTCCATTCTCCCACTGCTGTCTTCCCAGCAGGAGCCAAGCTTCTTAAAGAAAACACACAACATCAAGCGGCGGTGAGATTTGCTTTGTGTGTGTGAATGTAAGTCGCAGTGTTTGCGCTCATGTGCTGTAAGTCCACACGGGTTCGAATGCACCTTCTCAAGTCTGGAGGTGTGTACGTTGGTGCGTGCACACGTGTGCCAGGGTGTTTCCATGTGCCTCATTGTGTCTTTGCATGTGTCTGCGTGGGTTGTTATGTGTGATAGTCATGGGAGTGCGATTCCTTTGATCACGACAGCAGCATGGAGAAACAGATTACCTTTCAGTGCCGCGGTGACAGAAAAGCGCTCTCAGGTTGACAAACCTCACCAGCAGATTTAATATCCTTCTCATTTCACCAACGAACACCGGGCTACAAGAAGTTGTACTGGGAGATGAATTGGATTTGTTTGTGAATATAATGCTAAGTAGTCTTGACAATATCTGTCTTATTATTCCATTTCTTGAAAATAGAAAGTGCGGCGCCGTGCTTCGCTGGGCTGCTTTAAAAAAAGATTGAATCACTCCACTAAATTCAGCCGTGAGGAGATTAAAATGGATCCCTGAACTATTGATACAGAGCGAGGATTTGTCGGCTGGAAAATTATAATGAAATACAAAGATGTTGGTTATATGATGCAACCAAATTAAAATAGCATGGTGCACAGCAGAAACACATACAAAAGATTGAATCAATCAAAGCTTTCACAGGAGTTGGAACATGGAAACTTTTATTTGAAAATGTGGATTTTTCTGAGATTGCTATATTTAGTAATAATCAGTCCAGCTCCTTTTAGTCTGTCATTTGGATTTATATTCATATATTCATTGACGGATGCTCAAAAGCAGCTGTCCTGGCAATGCCTTTCATATTTTCATTTTTGATTTACTAGTAATAGTATCTACTCAAGTTAGCAGTAACTAAGTCCTTATAACATCTCTGGTAGTGTTGAATATGCAACATCTGGTCAGACTTTTCAAAATAAAGCGTTTCCCATATTTTTTAACTGAACTTGTGAAATGGTCACGGTTTGGTTGAGTTTATGCACAAAATATAGATTTAGGAACAGATCATGTGATGAGTTGAAATAACTAAGTTACTTCCAACCTAAGTTACTTCCTTCCTAAATTAATCTAACCAGCGCAACTGCACCTGGACACTTCAGACTAAAGGGGAGCGTTACCACTCAACACGCTGCTGTATTTGGCAAGCTGTGAGTGAGAACAGGCTCCCCGCTCACACATACTAGGTTTCAATCCGAATGTAGCGCAAATGTTAACAGAATTTTTCTAGAGAATTTGCAGAAGAAATGTTATTTAATGCGCTTTCTTATTTCGCTTATGTTATTTTTAGTTTGTTTATGTATTGTGCTTTAGAAGTGCTGGTAGGTGTACTCTGTTACCGTCGGACAGAGCCAGGTGAGCTCTATGCTAAACTAAGCTAACCAGCTGTTTGCGCTAGCTCTACATACCAAATCACTGTGATGCCACGCCAACAGCTATAGTCATCTCCAGGTAGACAAATTAGCAAACGTGTTTATTTCTGTTGTAACTTTCAGTTGTAACTGTAACATTTTAAGATATACAGTTACACTTGGTGTCTTTGATATTTACTGAACAGCGACATGTCGGACTAACTACTAGTTCGGGGTAAACTGTGTGGCCCGATGTTCTCCAACCTAACATTAGTGAAAATGTTGTTTTTAATGAGATATACAAAGAATCAAACATGCATTTTAGATGGATGAGATGTATAAACTTTGAAATAACTTATCTTACGTCCATATCCGGTCAAATGCTGAGTACCTGGAGAAAAAATTTAACTATTAAAACTTTCCTAGGACTGTTAGATCAGACACTACCCATAACTACACAGCCTCTGCTTCCTCATTACAATCTGATTTCACTTATTTGACTACACCTTCATTCACACTTTCAAGCTATTAAAAAATCAAAGATCTTGGTAAGCTGTTTGTCACAGCACTGACCATGGCTGCATTTACACTTACACTGATATTAAAAATGAATTCTGTATTTGTATTTTCTGTAATTATATTTAAGGGTTTAATATTTTTATGCAATAACCTGGCCATATCATTTTTATTTTGAAAAGCCCCCAATTTCCTGCTGTGACAGTAATAAGAGAAGCAGCAGGATGCTACTGTAACACTGGCCGGTGTGTACGCTCCGTCAAACTCATAATCCAGTCAGATGTTGGCTTTTGTGCTTAGCATCTGATTTCTGTCTCATAATATGGCTTCAAGAATTATTAATGATGGGGATCTGAGGATGCATGCACAGTAAACAGCTTTGTGTGATTATGATTATTACTCAGCAGGATCACGGGCGACCAACTAGAGTGCTGTAAACACCGTCTGTAAACACACTCTGGTCTTTTTGGCAGCGTGGTGAAACTCATCATGGGGTGAGCGTGATCAAAGGTTGGTGGCACTGCTGATCCTCAAATCTGTTTTGGCTTCATGGGACGCCCGGGACGGAGGATAGCAGAAGATAAAAAGGCTGCTGCCTCGAATCAAAACATAGCTAGAGCCAGAGAGCTGTGACTTCATGATATGTCCTGTATGTGAAATTGGTAGTTTATAGAAGTGCTAAATCTAGACAGCTTTGTCGAAGAAAGTCCAATAATGACACACACACCAAAATGTAAAGATTTACGTTATGGGGTCCAGCATTTTGGTCAGCACAAAGCTGTCAGACTCTGATTGTGAGTGTGCGCCTGGATTTGGGACCAACAAATGAAGAAAAACAAGAGCATTTCCTTATATGTTAATCTGATTTTGATCAGCTCACCAGAAGTTGGCAACCTCTGCCACATGTTCTTCTGCTGTAACAACACTTTTGACCTGGCACGCCAACCAACCAGCCCTCAACTGCTGCTGTTCTGCAAGAACTAAATCTGGCAACCCAGAAGAGGTAGAGGAGTTTGAGGAGGAAGTACAGCTTTCATCAGAGTTTTGTAACTTACTCAGGTTGACCTTCTGTTTGAACAAATGGGAAACATTTTTGTACATTTGTCACTTTAGACATTGTCGCATTGTGACACTCACAAGAGCAGCCAATCATAAGAGCAGCAGCCATTTTGGATACAGTATTTCCCTGAAACACAAAACATTGATGGCTTTTAGAGAGACTGCATTTTGCCAATAAGTAATGCATGCTACATGCTGCATTCATATCTAAAATGCCTTGTAACCACGATCTCATCAGGTTGTGTTATCTTGTTAACATCAAACATGTTAGCTAACTGATTATTGAATGAAATACAGCTCGATTAATACATTTTTTCTAAGATTTTTACAGCATATTAAGCTAACATTGATTACGCATTCTAGCTGCGTAACATATATGGTGGGTGCAGTGTTGTTAAAATACGTTTAACAAAATATTTTACAAAGCTAGTTTCACACCTGGCAGGCCAACCTCCTGAAAATGCATATTTCACGGCCATTCACGTACGCTGGGCATGCATGCGCCGTTGTAAACTGGAAGTAGATTGTACACCCTGTGGTTGGTTGCTTAGCTACATAAATACCTTGAACATCGCATGGAAACGTTTCTGCTCTTCACAGAATCGTCCTTGAAAATACTATTTTGTCAGAATAACATTGTAAGCAGCTGTCTTTTCATTCATTGTATTGTCAATGTCCGTTTGTGACTTTCTTAATATAACTTGGAACAATATAACATCCATTTCGTCAATGTACTAACTAAAATACTCAATTATCCTAACACGTACTCTGAGTTCATATTTGCCAAATGATTCCACAAACGCTGATAAATCATCGTTGTTTTCAAATACGTAGTTTCTGCCTGTCCAGACGTGAACACTGAAAACGTAGCTTCTGAATATCTTCATGTTTTCCTAAAGCTCAATTTCCAGTGACCTAAAACTCATGTGCACGAAAGGTCAAAATGGGAAAAGGCATTTTTATGAAATACCACTCTGTGCGTCAACAGGGCCTCAGTCTCTCTCCCACATTCGCGGTGGCGTTTCAATCCATCATAAAGAAGTGCATTTCCTTGCGTTGTACATCCGAAATTTCTAACACTGTGAGCCTCAGTGCTCACAGGGAGGGGAGGGAAGGACGAGACAGCTTTGTGTGGTGATCAGACCGTTTATTTATGGCTGGCAGGAAGCGTTGCTCAACTTAAAGGTAAAAAGAACACAAAATGAACAGCCGTCTCTTCGACGGCTGAGGGTCGGGTGCGCCTTTCGCCTCTGCTGCCGTCTCCGCTCCGGTCCTCTCTCAGGACCCGGCCTACTGCAAGAGACCAGAACCAGGTTACAAGCGTGCTTATATAGCTGACTGATTACCTGATTCTGTCCAGTTGTCTGAACAACCAGCTGAGCCACTCCTCCCTCTCCTCCAGCAGCCGGCGCCTTAAAGGATAACTACCGTTTTTTACAACCTGGACCTCTTTTCTAGCAAAATATATCATCATTTACTCACCCAGATAACTTTGGTGTCATTTGAAGTTGTTCGGACGAAATTAGATCCAGTGTAGCGCCGATATATCCATATAATGCGAGTGACAGGGCACCGACACACAGCCTCTATATAACACATTATCTGCCACGAAACTAGTTCATTTCACTAATATTTTGTCATGATACGCTAGTGCTATTCCCCTCTGAGTCCGGGCTCGTCGGCTATCAACATCCGGGTTCAAACTAGCAGCAGCAGCTACAGGTAAACAAGCCGGGCTGTCGCGGGTGCGCGCACAGCTCAGAGACGACATCCTCCAGGGCAGAGGTAGTAGGTCAACCTACAGACCCCGGATGTTGATAACGGACGAGCCCGGACTCAGAGGGGAATAGCACTAGCGTATCGTAACAAAATATTGGTGAAATGAACTAGTTTCGTGGCAGATAATGCTCATAGAGGCAGCGCTTCGGTGCCCCGTCACTCGCATTATATGGATATATCGGCGCTACACTGGATCTAATTTTGTCCGAACGACGCCAAATGACACCAAAGTTATCTGGGTGAGTAAATGACCATATATTTTGCTAGAAATAAGGTCCAGGTTGTAAAAAACGGTGGTTATCCTTTAACCACACCCCACTGCCACAAACACAAAACACAACTGTGTTGACACTCAACATGTAACTACTTGCCTTGACTGTTGCTATGAAAATGAATGAGTGTACTATCTGTTGAATAAACTTATAAACATCAAATTTTCTATTTCTATCTATTCAAGGTGAAAACAGCCATCTGAGGAATACGCTGTGTGGAGATAAACGGCTCCGATGGGCTGCTATCAGACTGATGGTGACATCTGTTATCACTGCAACATTATTAAACATTTAACACCAACATGTTTCAGTGTGAATGTGTGCAACAAGAATATGTGTCATACCTGGTGCAGATGTGTATGTGTGTGTGTATGCATCATGTGCACTTTTTCATGTGTGTGCATACATGTGTGCATGTTCCCCTCCTGGTGCTGTTCTGTGTAATGCACCTAGCCTGAGGGCCAGGGTTGCCAGGTTGTGTAAATAAATTAAAGCAACAAATTATGTTTAAAAGCCTCTCCCCCAGGCCAGGGAAAACTAAGATCCATTATTCATAGCTTTTACTGCCGGGAATCTAAAGTCAGGTGTATGTGTGTGACCGACTGTGTGTGTGTGTGTGTGTGTGTGTGTGTGTGTGTGTGTGTGTGTGTGTGTGTGTGTGTGTGTGTGTGTGTGTATGTGTGTGTGTGTGTGTGGTAAATTTTGGTCAATTATTCAAAGATTAGCCGCCCTTACCCCATCACATTATCTTGTTGATGAAATTGAATACCATTTCCATTTTGATAACAGGAATGAAAACAGTGGACGTTGAACCTTGTTTCTCCTCGTGCTGGAGGCTAAACGGAGAAATTCTTGCCGCGACCGCGGTCAAGAAACTTTTGAACTTTGAACACTTCTCTTTTTTATATCAGCAAGCATCTTCCAGTAAACAGTGGAAGATGTACTGTAATGGAGAACACTGCTTGTCTGAATATTGTTTTGAAGCTTTGAAATATCCTGATCCACATATTATCTTTAACATTTTATTTGAAGATTTATCTGGAGGTTATATGCTTTGTTGAAATTCTGAGCAAAAATCATGTATCTGAGTAATTGGAGGGAAGCTCTGCACAGGAGAGCTGCAGTAGTCTTTTCCAGGTCAGCTGACTTATAATTCTGCCAGCATGTCCTGGCCAGTATTAGGATGCCCCCAGCATGTAGTTTGTACTACATCTCCAACAGAAACCCAACAGTCTGACCACACATTATTACAATGAAAATACTCATGTAAAAGTACTTCAGACATTACTACTCTCTGCCTGTACCTGTCTAATCCCTGCCAGATGCCATATCCACTGCCCTCTACTCAGTCTTCACACACCTTGAAAAATAACAACAGCTACCTCAGGATGCTGTTTGTTGATTTCAGCTCTGTGTTAAATACAGTCTCACCCATGACGCTGACAGGAACTTAACACTCTGGACTTGAGCACCACACTCTGCAATTTGATAGTGGACAGACCCCAGAGAGAAAGGACTGGCAGCCACACCTCCTCTACTTTAGTGCTCAACAGCGGAGGGCTGTGAGCTCAGCCACCTCTTGTTCGCACTGCACACTCATGACTGCACAGCCAGCAAGAAAACTCCATTGTGAAGTATGTGGACGACACCACTCAATCAACAGTCTTGTGTGCACAGCCAACAATCTACAGCTCAACGTCAGCAAAACCGAGACACAAACCCCTCACTACATCAGTGCAGCTGACGGGGAGCAGGTGAACTGTTTTAGGTTCCTGTGATTCAACATCACAGAGAAACTATCTTGGTCGTCACCTCCCTGGCAAAAAAAAAAGCACAGCAAAGGCTCTACTTCCTATAGAAACTTCAGGAGGCTAAATTCAGGTGCCAAGTTCTCGTCAACTCTTACAGAGGAGCAACAGAAAGCAGCCTGACTGGAAACATCACAAACTGACATGGTGAGAACAGAACATCACTTATATCCATTTGCTGAGCATCCGTGATATTGTTGAAGCGAGATGTCTGTGCTGAGCCCAAAGGATACTAACACCCACAGTCTGCTCACCCTAGCAAAAGATACAGAAGTATCCGCTGCCATACCACCAGACTACAGAGCAGCTTCTTTCCTCAGGCTGTGAGACTCCTTCACTCATCCTCAACTTTTTTTTTCCTGTGTAGCATAAGGGACTACAACACGTGAACTACATTTCATTGTAAAACCCTGTGTTGTCAAATGAGCCTTGAACCTTGAACAAGATTCCAGGAAGGTTAAGTACTTCCCGCTGCTCCCAGTTTTTGTGCTAAGCGAAGCTAACCGGCTGCAGGCAGTAGCTTATACAACCATGATAGTGGTGTTAATTTCCCTGTCAAACTCTGCAAAAAAGCACATTTTGGTGTTTGCTAATATGTCTAACTATGTTAAGATTGGGAAAAGTGATGATTACAGTATAAGAATGCAATCCCGTTTTCCCATCCTGCATCACTTTGTTTAATGTTGTTTGTATTATCCAACCACACAGTTAAATTGAAAATAGATCATCATTTAACCCATAATTCTGTGCTTAATCGTTGTCTGGATGCTGCTCAGCTCCCAAACAAACCATTACCAGAATGAAAGTGCTGTTCATTTGCTGTTCATTTACCTAAAGGGTGATGAGATGGGGGGTAGGTGTATATTGGAGAGGATGGGGTGTTTGCTTTTTACAAATCAAATGCGCCTTTCATTAACATCTCCACAGAGAATAATGAGCTGAAGAGGTTGAGGAGGTTTTCAGTCATGTTATTTGACCACTCTGGATGTATCAAGAGATATAAAGACATACCCTGCACTGTAAGTCATGTGGTTGATCAGATGGTTTCTCATGAGTCACTTTTAGCCGAACGAATACATGATAATGTAATGTATGATGTAATTTACCGAATCAAATCCCTGTACAGTCACTTCTGCTGCACTGGTATGCTTACTGCAATGTGGTTAAAGCTCCATTAGAGCTGTAATAAAGTTATGATTTCATTATAATTTCATTTTAATTTCGTGACAATTTCATTACACCAGGAAAACATCCCCTGAAAACTGATTGCGGGCCGACTCATTCTAATTAAACATTAATGTATTCCATTTACGTTCGGTAAATTATACAAATGTTTACCATGTGAGGCTGCTGACAACAAGATTATCGGAGATGAAAAGGCAGATAAAAGCACATGATACACATGCGAGAAAGAAACTGGGGCCTCATTTAGAAAAATGGTTTTAGATTTATCGTGAACGTTGTCTTAAGATTATTTTGATGATGTTCTCACGTTCAATTGATAAAAGATGCTGAGCATTAAACACCTTGTTTAAAGGAGCAATATGTTGTTTGGAGGAAGACATTTTACTCAGAAGAGAAAGATCTTCATTGACTGATTTTTTTTATGCCTAAACAAACTAACTAAATAAACAAACTGTCTGTTTTCATGACTGAATGAACTGAATAAACTGACAACACAATTTCATACTGTTTTACTTTGTTTACATTTTGCGGACCCTTCCAACTTTCTAGCTTCAAAAAGTGTTCTGGGGACCTTATTTTCCTCTGAGAACAGCTTGTTTATTCACTTCCTTTGTAGGATTACCTCATTAATAGCGTAAATATTAATATTCTGAGTTTGAATTTCTTCTCCAAAACTACGTACTGCCCCTTTAAGCAGATTCCCATTTGTAATTTTTTGCACCTGTGATCCATACATCTCAAATCAACTTAAATTGACGGCACCTGCCTGGTGAGTTCCCCTCATGTAATGCCAGCACAAATGAGCATTTAGTCAGGAGTAGTCATGGATCAGCTTTATGAAAGACGAGTTCATGGCGACGGAGATCGAGGAGATTGAAGCCAGACAACACGTGTTATTCAGTCGACTAAACAGTGGGTTGACAAACAAAGCCACACACGCTCTATGAGAGTGAGTCACCACTGCAAATTTTTCACCCAGGCTTGGGTGCATATGTAACACCCCCACATAATCAGCAGGAACATCAATTAGGTCAAGTCTGGACTTTGCTTAGAGATAAGATGATTTCCAAGTCAAAGTAAGGTTTTTATAAATAAATATGGTAGACCCACATATATTTTAATTTAATTATTTTACTCCCACCTCTCTTTATTTGAAGTGTTCATGGTGTTTCTGGTTTGGCTCGTGTGAAATTGTAAAGGTTATATGAGGCCACATGAAGTGTTCATAAATCTTCCTGGTGATCTCATTCTCAGGCTTGCGGCCCATTTTTCAGATTTTCCCACCTACTTTATTCAGTCCTGTTTTCCTTTAACCGCGAGTCCTGCTGTCCTCTTTATCTCAAGAAGAATTATGAATTCTCAGTTTGGTCTTTTCTCTCTGTCGCCCACCATCATCTGCTTCTGTTGAAGCTCCCTGTTGGAGTCACAGTCTGATACCGGAGGAGCCCGCTGCAGGCGAGTTGATCCTTATCCCCTTTGAGTCGGCTTCCTCTGGGCGCGACTGTTCATCTTTCTGCCCGGCAGGTTGTTGCTGTTACCGCACCTCATCATTTGCCTGGTGTCAACCTGGGGGCTTGTTAGTCATTGGTCATTTCAAACTCAGACCACCTGCCGTGCAGACAGATAGAAAGACTGGAGAGGGGAGGAGGAAGGGAAATGAAGGGCTGCCACATTACATAACAGTGTAAAAGGGCTGTCTTGGAAAGAGCTAACTCAACATCATTGGTCAGATCATCTGTAAAAACAATACACATGTTTCTCCAGGGGGTGCATGTACTGTAAGTCAATGCAAAGTCTACCTTAAGTGACAAAAACATGTGTGTAGTCATGACTTTGTATGTGTTTGTATGTTTTGTGCTTTGTATGGAAAAGTTTTCTGCATCACTGACAGAAAACATTGTTAAAATAACATACACAACATATTCATATTGATATAAATGCAGTTCAAATATTCAGTTAGTGTGTGGAAGCTCTTAACTGATGATTCTATGATTCAATATCAATAAATAACATTATTTGTTATAAAATTACAATGATGTTGGAAAAGAAATATAAAACATGCAAAGAAATATGAAGTTTAAAAAATGTATACACTTTTTAAGTCAATTTCCCATTAAGGAAATTAGGACTATACGTATATAATTAAATATGTGCAGAAAAAAAAAAATGTTGGTTTTTGTTTTTTGTTTTTTGTTTTTTAAAGAAAGAGAGAAATTAACCCATGAAAGACAAAAATAAGACATTGAAATAAAATGTTAGCAACTTATTACTGGTAGAGATAAAAAAGAAATAAAATAAAAAAAGGCATTATATTTCGTTTTAATTATCAAACTAACAGTGGTATTTACTTTTTTCGCTTTTGGGGCTCCATATTAGGGTGAAGCTTTTAAAAAGTATTGAAAACATCGAGAAACATTGCAACAAAATGGGTACTGTTTTTTTAATGTACTGTATATTTAATCTATTCAATCTTTCAAAGCTAATCCAGACCATGGTGTGCAGAACGCAGAACAAAAGGAAACAAAACCAAGGTTTCAAATGGGCAGGGTTGTTTTCTTTATTATTCATTGATTTCCAGTTAATGACAGACAGATACAGAAACATAACTGCGATAAACTATACACCCTCGTCCTCCCTCAGGTTCTCTGCATCCTCTCTTCCACTTCAGCCAGACACTTGTCTCTTTTTGCCCCCTCTTCCTCTCTCCAGCTCTTCGTACTTGTCCATTCTTGTCCTCTCTCCACCCTCCTCTGGTTCAGAGCTCATCTGAGTGGAAAGCTGAAGGACAAGCGCAGGAAATTAGGTTTTCATCATATGCAGGTAGAAGTTATTACAGACTGTAGCTACTTCTGATGGAGTAATGAGTCTATTTAAGCAAAACATAGATAGGAAATGATTTTCTCTTTTCCGCTTGGCCTTGCACCTTTAATACTGTATATTAACTTCCTCTGTTCATGGTGGAAAAACTCTGACTAACATGTCATCATCAGTCTGAATGAGAGCGCCCATTAAGTGCCGCTGAAGTACTGTGAAATACACAATAAGTTCTTACTACAGTTAATTAACAGTATTTTTAATGGGCTGCTGGCTCTGATAATTGGATGAAGAAGATAAGATGGGAAGTTATTTTATGCTGGATGTATTTCCACAATTTAGCAGGTTAAAGGGGGCATCCTGTTCATTATAACCCTGTTAGTCAATGAGTGATTATATCCAGACAGCTACATCATTACTATTATCGGCACGACGCTGTGATGAGCATCCGGCCGCAGCGTACATGAGATGAGTTTGAGACAGGATTTTGCTTTTCAGTAAATCCACATGCCGACACATTAAAATTAAAATGATTCATCCATGATCTGGTGCGTGTCACCTCCAGAATAAGACGTCAGGTGGGGGTCAGCATCTTATTCACAGTATTAGTTATTAATGATCTGCACTGTGAAATGGTTAATTAGTGTGAGGTGATGTTTTCTTACATGTGAGGGTTTCAGTAAGCTGGTGAATACCTTCCTCCTCATCATCGGGAGCGACCAAACTGGCAGCGAAAGTCCAAATCATCTCCAACCAATCAGTGCTCTCCTGAGCTGTGACGTCAGCAGGGACTGCAGCAGGGCCTGCTCTTACTGGACGAACGCCACCTAAATAAAACAGAGCAAATAAATAGAACAATGAAATAGAAGAGAGGAAAATATGAAGAAATATTTAGACCTGAGATATTTAATGTGTGGACAAAATATCAGGAATCCTTACGTAGGAGCCTAGATGCAGTGTAGCTGATGGTTCAGTAATTTACATTTAATAACTTCAGTTCATTTGAAGTAACTGTATAACAGAAATTTACAGGGATTAAGAAGCAATACTTTTACACGTTGATATTCTCAAAGTTTTGTGCAGTCAGGCAGAGAGTGGAGCCAGACAGTTTCTTGACCTCTAGCAGTTGAACGATTCTTGCTTTAGTCATTGATAACTTTTGGTATGGACAATTTTCTGTACCACATTTTTCTTTTGTCGAAGCAAACTGTTAAACTTTATCGAGTGGTCCTGCTGATTGATCTCGACGTGGATGAAGACAAAGGGAATCATCGGAGCGTCAAGCTGAGGCTTCATTCAGTGGAAACCTACACCTTACCTACAGCCGCCTAGTCGCAAGAATGAAATGTCGGCATTGTACTTTCTGCAAACCACACTATATGTTGAATTTGTACGTTTCATACGAATCAGCGTTAGGCAAGTTACTTCCAAAATGTAATGTATTACATACTTCTAGTTACATAAATAGAAGGTAATACATTTCTTTCCAGTATTACTGTCTGTGCTGAGGATTGCCAAACACTGCTTTTGCGTTACTTTCACCAAAATAACCCCAGAAGTACGAGCAGGCATTATAAAGTGGAAGAAGCCTTTGTCTCTCTACCGTGGCCCTGGATTAACCTGGTCGCTCTTGACAATAAAACCTTTCACTATGATTAATAAAATTGTTTATCACAATTTTTTCTTGTGCTCTCTGTGCAGCTGCGTTTGGAAAACTGGAAAGCTCTCGCTGCAAAAACTGCAAAACTCTGTCTGTCAGAGCCAATTGGCCTTCTTAACTGGGAGCGCTTGCAGTACTCCGGGGGCTGTCCTGGGGTGAAAACTGAACAGAAACACTTTCATGTTGTAGGCAGCAACATATCCAAAAAGAAAATACCCAACAACACTGGGCAGTAAGAATAGAAAACATGTCTCCCGTCAAAAGAAATTATTTTTTTGTTAGATGAACTAACCATGTACAGCATGTCCCTATTGAGTAGGTCCATATTAAGTTAAAACAATTATATCGTTATGAGCCGCTTTGAACGAGCTGGAACTGTAGAAGGTTGAAAAAAACATTATATATTGTATAAATTCAGATGACATGTATATAAGCTGACTTTCTCGTTAGGAAGAAGGGGAGATGCTGGTGTCATGTCACCTCGGAGAGACGGCTGCCAAGCGAGAGAAGACAGTTGAAGACCACACTCCACTTCCTGTCTCAACAGACAAAATCCAGTACGACTAGCGACAGGAGATTTTGCGGACGGCTTTTATGTGGGAAACAGTTTGAAAACCACCGCTTTCCTTCACTTTTAACCAACAAAATTGGGCAACTTCAGCGACTGTTGGGACATTTTGCAGCTGTCTTAATGGCATGAAAACTGGATATTTTTAACAACGCATCTGGACATTTTCCTGCCACGTTTCCTAATCTTTTCCTGAACCTAGCCAGACCAGACCTATGTCCTACACACACACACACACACACACACACACACACACACACTGTCACAATAGAAAATCATAAATTGAAATCTCAACATGTCCTTGGTTTGCAGAAACGCACAATGGAAACACTTATTCTTGTTATAAGGTTGCCTATAACACTGAAAACCTACCATAGAGTTGAAATCACTTTACACACAATACAGTTTTGACCTCACCCTTCACAGAGGTGGTATTAAAAGGCACTTATATACCGTCTATATACTGTATATGTGTAGGTGTATTTCACCCCATGCAGCTGTTAGAGCTCACACACTGTGCTATGGTACATGATACGGTTACTGTGAGTCTCAGTTTGGTCACAGAGAAAGCAATATTGTACAATATTAATAGACATGTTTATATTGAGCACTAGTGAGTGAATGTGAATGTGAATGTGAATGTGAATGTGAATGCAGCATCTTGCCTCGCAACTTCAAACCTCTCTTAGCGATGGCAGAAGGAGGAGGGAGACCTGAGGGGAGAGACAGCATGATGTGACGTTTAAAATACAGGTTGTAGAGAGACAAAGACGGAGAGAGGGCGGGCAAACAGACAGGAAAGATAACTGAAGAGAGAATACATAAAAAGAACAATGATCAGCAACCTTCATCGCACTGCGTATTTTTCCGTTTTCAATCATTCACACCCACACGCAGCTTTAGATTTATTGTTCTGCTGCTATGATGGCAAACATGATAAATAAAAAAGAATGAATCACACACAGAAACACTCCTTTCATGGTACAGAACAGGTTACGGCTCCGACTATTGATGATATCCGGGACATGCTGAATGAGAACACAGCAACAAACAAGACACAGCAACCACAGTTTCAGCAGCAGCTAACGCTCCCAGCACCATTTAACCATCTGTGTTAGTGTCAACTTTTAGTTTCCACTCCAGTCGACTGAGGTTCTAACACGTGTTTCTAATCCTTCATTATTGGATAAATAAAATGTTTAATAATGGTTTATAGATCAGATTTAAAGTGAAATTCTGGTATTTTCTAATCTGGGGCCTGTGTTATTGTTTGGTGTTTAAAGGCTGTAACTTCATCTTTGAGGGCCATCCAAGTAAATCCACAAAAGAGCTTGTTTTGCCCCTCAGGCTCAGATTATTATTCAAAGTGTCTGACAGTGTTATCAAAAGGATCCCTACAGAGATGTTTTTCAGAGTAAGACTCTTTTAGCTTAACCAGAAACAGCCACCATGTTGCTTTTGCCAGATCCACCAAAGTAAATTGGCAGAAATCATCATTTTATCATCGTGAAACAAACTCTACAGAAAAGAAAAGAAAACTCACCAGCGGTTGTTGTAAAAAGATAAATATTCTACTTACTATTTTTCCGTGCTTTTCACCTCTAACGCAGTAAATTCAGAATTTATTTTGACCAAACCAGACTTGATGATTGATGGAAATGTGAAAAGATAAAGGTTTTATGGTGATAAAAATACTGTTTCCGTAAATGGATGTGGCGAGAACGACATAGCTGCCTGGTTTAACAGAAAGGACTGTACTCTTTAACAAAACATTCTGTAGGGATCCTTTACAAAACGCTGTCGGGAACTTAATTAAGGTCGATTTAAGGCTGTGAAGGTACTGCAGGTGGCCTGAGTTTGAAATTGCCCATAAACTTTTTATGATTAAATATTAAGATTTAAATTAGTACTCAGAGCTCATAAAACAAGATAGCTAAATTAAGGTGTATCTTCATTTATCTGACCTGTTTTATCTGACGTCGTACTGAAGTTTGTTCCCTATTAATATGTGTGCCACCTACCGACTCTAACCTGCGACCATCGGTGGAGATTAAGGTCAGTAGGTGTTATCACAGGACACATCGATCTAACAGGAAAGCAACGTTATTTGACCAGGGAACAGACTTCGACACAACATCGGCACGTTTCCTATAACGCGGGAACAGAGTTGTGATTTAAAGTTTGGGGGCGGCCCCAGAAGATTTTCCAACTTCCAATTGGGCCAGGTCAGTCTTAAATTTGGAAAGTGGACCAATTCTAAAACATTTCATACCAATTAGTCATTTATGCACCAAAATATTTTAACAACGGGCTCAAATAACAGAAATCCTCCTCAGCCAAGAATGAGAACAACCTTCTGGGAAATATCTGCCAGACAGCCATTAACTGCTGATGCTGATGCTGATCGATAAAAAGTGCAGACTCAACGGCTAATTATACAAATAATTAATTAATGGCTTATTAGCATTTATAAATACAAATGACTGTTTATCTTATAAGAGTGAGAAACCTGCGTGTGATGCTTATTGACAACACTTCAACACCATTAAACAACGGTGGAGTTTGAGTTTGTTAATAACTTGACATTGAATGTCTCACCAGACATGGAGATTTTTAACAAACTGGCAACCCAAAATGTCTTTTTATTAATGATTTATAACACATGTATACAGCATTAATAAGAAGCTTTTAACTAACCCATTATAAAGGGAGACTTGTGAAACATTAACTGATAAATTATTGTAAATATATATTTTTTTTCTGCTTTATTGGATGTTTTGCACTTAAGAGAAAGTGAAGTCATGGTTCAGCGGCTAATAAAGCTGGTAGAAAGTGATTATATTACACCAAATGATGCACTAGAGGCCCTTTTAGTCAATTATGCCAAAAATTATCATAATTATTTTTTGTTTTATTTTTGTTTCTTGGACCCTTCTGAGCTATTCGCAATGGCTTTGTCCCAGCGGCTGCTCTCATTAATTAATCTCTTTAATTTTCCCTCTCCAGGTGGAAGAAGCTTTCTGCCTGTTTGCTGCCCAGTGTGGAGGACTCGTCTGATGGATCCTCATAAACAACTGATTAATGCACTGACATTTCTTTGATTGGCGCTCCAGACACAGAGCAGGAGACCCCAGGAATAGAAAGCTAGCATTTCCCCCCCTGCTAACATCCTGTCGTCCTTTTCTTGTGTCTTTCATTCTGTCTGTCTGATTCACTCCTCGTCTCTTTTCGCCTCACTTCTCCCTTTTTCAACAATTTCCCGCCCAAGTCTTTCTTTCATGTTCTCATCCTGTGTCTCCTCTATCCACCTGTCTGCCTTTGTTTTCCAGTTTTGTGTAGTTTAGCAGCCACATCAAAATGATAAAACACAAAGAGGAGAGAGTAAAAATACAAATTGTGCCGCAGAGATGAAAACAAGAAAGAGGCTCTGAAACAGCTCTCAGACGAGCAGAGCAGAGAGGAGCTGCAGACACATCTGAGCTGGATAAGGACTGCCAAATAATGCACAGCTTAGAGCTCTCTTTTCTTTTCATCCGTCTGTCCTGCCTCCTTTCCTTCCTCTCTTATTTCATTCCTTCCCGTCGTCCTCTCTGTCTTCCCTGCTTCCTCCTTACCTTCCAGTCGTCCTCTCTTCCTTCCTTCCTATCATCCTCTCTTCCTTTCTTCCTTCCTATCTTCCTCTCTTTTTTCCTTCCTATTATCCTCTCTTTCTTCCTTCCTTTTCTTTCTTCCTTCCTTCCAGTCGTCCTCTATTCCTTCCTTCCTTCCTCCCTATTGTCCTCTCTTTCTTCCTTTCTTCATATCATCCTCTCTCTTTCTCCTTCCTATGATCCTTTCTTGCTTCCTTCCTTTTCTGCCTTTGTTGCTATTGACCTCTTCTCGTCTGTCTGTCTGTTTGTCTGTCTTCCCTCCTTTACTAACTAACATACAGGTGTGACACTGACCTTAGAGGAGTAATATTGTGGACACAGGACAGACGTTTTACAGTCCGTGACACTGGATGGCTGGATGGCTGTTCCCGTCTGCCTCAGCGTAAATCATTTTCCATTTCCAGAATAATCACATACATTAATAAACTTGTGTTTCTGCTTCTGTCTCTCTGTCAGAAGAAATAAGGTTTGATAAGGTGACTGACTGAACTGTTGGCAGTGCTGCGTCTTTGTCTCTCCACTCTCTTCCTCTCAGCTGCTCTCTGTTCTCTCTGCCTTGATCTCTTCTGAATTACTGTATTTTCTATACAGTCCGTCTATGCGAGCGTGTCTCTGTCTCCCTATTTCTGCATCTGTATCCTTTCCTTATCTGTCTCTACTTCGTCTCCCTATTCTCTGTAGACACACATACAAAACTCTCTATCTCTGCACATTCACGACAGGGAGAATTGCATTTCTTCTTTATTGTCCAAAAAATGTCTCCTCGCTGTTTCATTTACACACACTGGCCTTTATTGAAATGCCATGGTGGGAGAAAGCCTTGTGATTAAAAATGCAGCCCAGCTTTTTGTCATTGTGGAAGGGAAAACATACAGAGGACACCCTGAGAGAAATGTTTCCTTGACTTAGAGAAAAGATTAGTAACTTTTATTGATACCTCTGCATGAAATACAGCAGATACATGAATCAATCTTACCCAAGGACTCTGTATTCCTTTTTCTCTGTTCAAGTTTGGTTGGATTATCAT